>NW_027187308.1:6019474-6039612 GCF_028583685.1 Petaurus breviceps papuanus | reverse complement strand
TGGTGCAGGAGTTCTGACTTCACTGTCTTCCTCCTGTTCCATGCTTTGATCCTTTTTGTCCCCAAAATAGGAGTCTAATGTTGGAATCTTCTGTCTGCTTTGTTTCCTTTGCCTGGTCATGTCGCCCATCAGTCACTTGACCCCTGGGTTTTTTGCCACAGTAGGAATCTGCCATCATACAGGGGAGCTTTTGTCACAAATGCTGGGGTTTTTTCAACTGCCAGAGGTATTAGATGGGTGCGCTCTCTGAGGTCTCCACATGCTCTGGCAAGCTGGACACACACCCCAGGTCCTCCACCCTAGACTGCAATCCAGATCCAAGAAGGTTAAAGCAAGAGTGATTACCCCTCAGACTCGTGCTTGGTCCCCCTACACTCTGCAGGCCAGGAGCTGAAGCTGCCATGTGGCACTGGCTGGCTGTGCTGGTGTCTCAGCAGCTTCTTGCCCTGGGGGCAAAAGCCATGCACTCCCACTTACTGGGTCCCAAAGTCCAGACTGCACTAACCTCTCTCTTTGTCCTTCTGTAATGGGAATGTAAATTTTTAAGATCTTCCCTGCCCCTAGGCTAAAGTGCACTTGGAGCTTGGGGTGGGAGGCTTGTTTTTGTGTAGATACTTTTGGATTGGCCAGTGAGTCAATAAGGTTGTTACATTCTCTGAGCCAGGAGAAGGCTATATAAGCCCTGATGTGTAGCTTTGTTTTGGGGCTCACTTTGAGAAGTGTTCTGTGATTTGATCAGATGAGACTATGGGAAGCCGTTGTTGTAGAGCCCCCCAGCTTTGAAAAAAATAACCCAGATGTTGATGAAACCCAGATGTTGATTTGATATGGATGTAATGGTTGGACAGTTTGGAAACTTTCTACTTGATCTGTTTCTCTGTCTTGATAATTCTGTCTGTATACTCTGAAGTTCGGGCTGCTGACCTTTTTCCCCTGAACTAGGTAAATGATAAATATCTGACTGATTAAAGTAAGCTTGTTAACCCATTTTGAGTTGCTTTCCTTTATCAAAGCAGATCCAAGAACCTGTGTGGGCAGCCACCCTGAGGACTCTTGGGGTGCTTGCTGCAGCACCTTCACCTTTGCATCTATGTGTTGATAAATCTGGAAATGGCCACAGCTGCTACTGATCTGGCATCCCTCCAGCCGGAGGCTGGTCAACCCTACCCTGGGGCTAAAGCCTCATCGTGGGGCTGGGTTCAGCTTCCAAGGCGCTGCACTGGCCGATTCCTGCCAGCCTGCTAGGCTGTCCTCAGCGGGAGGTTAGCTTCTCTGTGTCATTTTGTGGGTTCTGCAGCTCCAAAGTTTGTTTAGAGTCCCCTTTTTACATGGATTGGGGAAGGTGGCAGTCGGAGCCTCGGACTCAACTAAATTTTTTTATTTTTAATTAGATTTTTTATTTGCTAGTAAGATGTTAAAATTTCCCATAATTACTCATTATTTATCTATTTCCTTTTCCAATTCTTAGTAAAGGGTAGAATAAGTAAACCTATAGATAGGAAATACTTTTCAGAGAGAAAGCATGGCTTAATTGAGAAGAGGTCTTGCCAGGCTAACCTCTTTTCTTTTATGTAAGGAGTTACTAAATTGGTGACTGAATATCTGGTCACTGGACCCAGATGGCTCTGGAGGAGAAAGTCAGACTGGTAACCTTACACAGCCCTCCCTCAATCAAATCAAAGTCAACTGCAAGTCATGTCATCATTTCCCTGAAGCCATGGTCCTCTTTGAAAACAAAAGACAAACACAACAACCTACTAAATTGGCAGATACTATAGAATTGGCATACTATAGAATTTACTTAGATTTTTAGCAAAAGTAGTCTCATGCTATTCTTTTAGAAAAGCAGATGTTATGAACTGGACAGATTCAGAATTGGTAGACTTGCCAGACCCAAAGAGTAGTCATTAATTGTTCAACGGCAGCTTAAAAGGTCTTCAGTAGAGTCCCCCAGGGATCTGTCTTCAGCAAGATGACTAGGATAAAGCACTTGATGGCATACCTGTCAAATGTGCCTATCATGTAAGACTAGGAAGTATGACTAACTTATCAATTGACTGAATCAAGATCCAGAAAAAAAGTTTAAAACCTAGGAGCAAATTTTTAAAAATAAAAGTAACTAGGGATAAAGTTCTAAAGGAAAGGCAAAGAAACAAATAGAACTTATATACTTTTAAAAAGCAAGCAGTATAAAATAACAGTAGAATAATAGCTTCACACAGAATCTTCTTTCTGTGTTCTTCACGGCGGGTGCAGGTCGGGAAGGGGCCTGATCACCTTGCAGGGCAAGTCTTCCCACCAACCACAAGGTCCACTACCAGGCCTATCACCAAAGGGCTGGGACTGGAAAGAGCAAGGTAAGAAGCAAATACAGGGGCCCCTATACTGGACAGCAAACACTCCTGGGGCTACCACTTCATAGTCCAGAAATCTTTTAAAAAAAAAAAAAGCCCCTTTCAGGACCTCCAAAGACAAGGATGACAGAGTGAACCCCACTTGCTCCAAAGCCCCCCTCTGACCCTGAAAATATAGTAACTCTTGCCCCAGGGCAAAACCCTCTACAGTAAAGGCTTGGGATCCTAGAGGAAGGGCATGGCTAGGACACTGCCTCAAAATGGGTAGAAAGCAGACTACAAAGACTCTGGATTCCTGCTATCCTCAGAGGGAGGAACCAACCTCAGAGGGAGACAATGTGGACTCCACACCCACAGCTGAGACTTCAACAGGGAATAGATCCCAAGCACAGAAGGCTCTCCTAGGTGAGATCAAAAGGAACTTTGAAAGCAAAATGAGAGAGATAGAAGACAAAATGAATAATTCTCTCAAAACGAAAATAGCAGAATTCGAAAAACATTATAATGAGGAAAACATCTCTCTAAAAAGAAAAGTGTATGATATGGAAAAGGAGCTTCAAAAATTAACCAAGGAAAATGATTTGCTAAAAACCAGAATTAAACAAATGGAAACAAATAACTCTATGAGGAACCAAGAATTAGCCAAGCAAAACAACAAAAATGAAAAATTAGAAAAAGAGGTAAAATACCTCAAAGAAAAAATAACTGACCTGGAAAACAGATCCAGGAGAGATAATCTGAGAATCATAGGCCCACCAGAAAATTATAATGAAAAAATGAGCCTGGACAACATTCTCCAAGAGCTCATTAAGGAAAACTGCCCTGAGATACTTGAACCTGAGGGGAAAATAGAAATTGACAGAATCCACCGGACACCTGCTATAAGAGATCCCAAACTGAAAAATCCTCGAAATGTTGTGGCCAAACTCCAGAACTACCAGATAAAAGAGAAAATACTTCAAGTGGCCAGAAAGAAACAATTCAAATATCGAGGGTCCACAGTGAGGATTGCACAGGATTTGTCAGCGTCCACACTGAATGATCGGAGGCAGTGGAATATAATTTTCAGGAAGGCAAAACAGCTCGGATTACAACCAAGGATCACATACCCAGCGAGACTGAGCATATTCTTCCAGGCAAAGAGATGGTCATTCAATGATATAACAGAGTTCCAGACCTTCTTGATAAAAAAGCCAGAACTCAATGGAAAATTCAACCTCCAATTACGAGAAGCAACAGTAACTTAGAAAGGTAAACAAGGAGAACACACATCATTTTAGAGGGAAAGAGGGGAGGGAGAGGAGCTTCGCATGCGATCTGTTCCTGTCATTCTTGATGCGAAGAAAAAATAGCATACCTCATTAAGTATAACAATATCCTACAGGTAGTTGGAGGGGGAAAGGGTTACAAAAGGGGGGTGGGAGTGGTTTGTAGGGAGGGAAGTAGTAAGGGGAAAAGGGGAGGAAAAGGGAGGGGGGCCGAAAAGGGAACACTGAGGGAGGCGGTGGTCAAAAGGAAAACTATTAAGGGGCGGAAGGGAGAAGGGAGGGAAAAAATGCGAACATTAACAGGGGCAGGAATAGGATGAGGGGAAAGAAACAGATAACAATCATAACTGTAAATGTGAATGGAATGAACTCTCCTATAAAACAGAGACAGATAGCAGAATGGATTAGAAATCATAATCCTACAATATGCTGTTTACAAGAAACACATTTGAAACAGAGGGATACACACAAGGTAAAGGTAAAAGGTTGGAGTAAAATATATCATGCCTCAGCTAAAGTAAAAAAAGCAGGGGTAGCAATCTTTATCTCAGATAAAGCAAATGCAAAAATTGACCTAATTAAAAGAGATAAGGAAGGAAACTATATCCTGTTAAAAGGCACCATCGAGAATGAAGCAATATCACTACTTAACATATATGCACCAAGTGGTGTAGCATCCAAATTCCTAGAGGTGAAGGTAAAGGAATTAGAGGAAGAAATAGATAGCAAAACTATACTAGTGGGAGACCTTAATCTCCCCCTATCTGAACTTGATAAATCCAACCTCAAAATAAACAAGAAAGAAGTTAAGGAGGTGAACAGGATTTTAGAGAGGATAGGTATGATAGATCTCTGGAGAAAACTGAATGGGGATAAAAAGGAATATACTTTCTTCTCAGCGGTTCATGGCACATACTCAAAAATTTACCATGTTCTAGGGCATAAAAACCTCACAATTCTATGCAGTAAGGCAGAAATATTAAACGCATCATTCTCAGATCATGATGCAATAAAAATTATATGCAATAAAGGGCCAGGGAAAGACAGACTAAAAACTAACTGGAAATTAAACAATTTGATCCTAAAGAATGAGTGGGTCAAACAAGAAATTATAGAAACAATCAGTAATTTCATTCAAGAGAATGATAATAATGAGACAACATACCAAAATCTGTGGGATGCATTAAAGGCAGTTCTTAGGGGAAGTTTTATATCCCTGAGTGCATACGTGATTAAATTAGAGAAAAGGGAGCTCAACGAATTGGGCATGCAATTAAAAAACCTAGAAAAAGAACAAATTCAAAATCCCCAATTAAATACTAAACTAGAAATATTGAAGACTAAAGGAGAGATTAATAAAATCGAAATTAAGAAAACTATTGAACTAATAAATAAAACCAAGAGCTGGTTTTATGAAAAAACCAACAAAATTGATAGACCCTTACTCAATATGATAAAAAAAAATAAAGAAGAAAATCAAATTATATGAGTATCAAAAATGAAAAGGGTGAATCTACCTCCAATGATGAGGAAATCAAAACAATAATTAGGAATTATTTTTCCCAATTGTATGCACATAAATTTGACAATCTTAGGGAAATGGATGAATATTTAGAAACATACAAGTTGCCCAGATTAACTGAAGAGGAAGTAAATTACTTAAATAATCCCATCTCAGAAAAATAAATTGAACAAGCCATCAGTCACCTCCCTAGGAAAAAAATCTCCCGGGCCAGATGGATTCACTAGTGAATTCTATCAAACATTTAAAGAACAATTGATTCCAATACTCTACAAATTATTTGGGAAAATTAGTGAAGAAGGAGTCCTACCAAATTCTTTTTATGACACAAATATGGTACTGATACCTAAATCAGGAAGAGATAAAACAGAGAAAGAAAATTATAGACCAATCTCCCTCGTGAATATAGATGCAAAAATTCTAAATAAAATACTAGCCAAAAGACTACAGCAACTTATCTCAAGAATAATACACTTTGATCAGGTAGGATTTATTCCAGGAATGCAAGGATGGTTTAATATTAGGAAAACCATCAGTATAATTGATTATATCAACAATAAAACTAGCAGAAACCACATGATCATCTCAATAGATGCAGAAAAGGCTTTTGACAAAATACAACATCCATTCCTATTAAAAACATTAGAAAGTATAGGAATAAATGGAGCCTTCCTTAAAATAATAGGTAGCATCTATTTAAAGCCATCAGCAAGTATTATATGCAATGAGGAGAAGCTGGAAGCATTTCCCATAAGATCAGGGGTGAAACAAGGGTGTCCACTATCACCCCTCTTATTCAATCTGGTACTAGCAATGTTAGCAGTAGCAATTAGAGAAGAAAAAGAAATCAAAGGAATCAAGTTAGGCAAAGAAGAGACCAAGCTATCACTCTTCACAGATGATATGATGATATACTTAGAGAATCCTAGAGAATCAAGTAAAAAACTGCTTGAGACAATAAATAAATTTGGCAAAGTTGCAGGATATAAAATAAACCCACATAAATCCTCAGCATTCCTATATATTTCCAATGAAACTCAACAGCAAGAAGTAGAAAGAGAAATTCCATTTAAAGTTACTGTAGACATTATAAAATATTTGGGAATCTACCTGCCAAAACAAACCCAGGACCTGTATGATCATAACTACAAAACACTTTTCACACAAATAAAGTCAGATCTAACTAATTGGAAAAATATCAATTGCTCATGGCTGGGTCAAGCTAATATAATAAAAATGACAATTTTACCTAAATTAAATTATATATTTAGTGCCATACCAATTAATTTACCAAAAAACTACTTTATAGAGTTAGAAAAAATAGTAACAAAATTCATCTGGAAGAATAAACGGTCCAGAATATCAAGGGAATTAATGAAAAAAAATGCTAGGGAAGGTGGAATAGCTTTACCAGATTTCAATCTGTACTATAAAGCAGCAGTCATCAAAACTACTTGGTACTGGCTTAGGAATAGAGGAGTGGATCAATGGAATAGATTAGGCACACGAGATTCAGAAGTCAACGACTACAGTAATGTATTGTTTGATAAACCCCCAGACCCTGGTTTTGGGGATAAGAACTCACTATTTGACAAAAACTGCTGGGAAAACTGGAATATAGTATGGCAGAAACTGGACATAGACCATTATCTAACACCATATACCAAAATCAAGTCTAAATGGGTTCATGATCTAGATATAAAGGTTGATACTGTAAGCAGTCTGGTAAAACAAGGAATAGTTTACCTATCAGACTTGTGGAGAGGGAATGACTTTATGACGAAACAGGAATTAGAGAACATTATAAAATGTAAAATGGATAATTTTGACTACATGAAATTGAAAAGTTTCTGTACAAATAAAGCCAATGTAACCAAGATTAAGAGGGAGGTGGGAAATTGGGAAAAAATCTTTACAACCTATGTCTCTGACAAAGGACTCATCTCTAAAATATACAGAGAACTGAGTCAAATTTATAAGAATACAAGTCATTCCCCAATTGATAAATGGTCAAAGGATATGAACAGGCAGTTTTCAGAGAAAGAAATTAAAGCTATCTATAAGCACATGAAGAAATGCTCTAATTCACTATTGATTAGAGAAATGCAAATCAAAACAACTCTGAGGTACCACATCTCACCAGTCAGATTGGCTAAGATGACAAAACAGGAAAATGACAAATGCTGGAGAGGATGTGGGCAAACTGGAACACTAATGCATTGTTTGTGGAGTTGTGAACTGATCCAGCCTTTCTGGAGAGCAATCTGGAACTATGCCCAAAGGGCTATAAATACTTTCATACCCTTTGACCCAGCAATACCACTCCTAGGGTTATATCCCAAAGAGATCATAGAAATGGGAGAAAGACCCATATGTACAAAAATGTTTATAGCAGCTCTTTTTGTTGTGGCAAAGAATTGGAAATTAAGGGGGTGCCCATCAATTGGGGAATGGCTGAACAAGTTGTGGTATATGCATGTTATGGAATATTATTGCACTATAAGAAACGGGGAGCAGGCGGTCTTCATATTTACCTGGAGAGGCTTAAAAGAACTGATGCTGAGTGAGAAGAGTAGAACCAGGAGGAATTTGTACACAATTACAGACACAACGTACGTGTGATGACCAACTTTGATAGACTGGACTCTTCTCAACAATGCAGGGATATAAGTCAATCCCAAAAGACGCATGATGGAGAGAAAAACGTGCATTCAGAGAAAGAACTAGAAAGAACTAAATTTATATCCAGGTGGAAGCAAAATACCTGATCTTTTTCGTTCTCTTATTTGATTTTATGTCCTCTTTACCATTTTTCATTCCAGCTGGTACAATCCATCCTTATAACCTGACCATTGTATAATGTGAAAGTATTTACAGATCCTATACTTGATTATAAGACACCATGGTGGGGGGAGGGAGGGAGGGGGACAAAATGTGAAATTCAAGGAATTGTGGAATTGAATCCTGTAAACTAAAAGGAAACAAACAAATTAATAAATTAAAGAATTTTTTTAAAAAAGACCCCTTCCAGCTCTTAAAAAAAAAGATAAAATGATAATAACAATGACTTCAACTGAAAGTTCACACAACATTTCATGGAATTGAAAATTGATTTTTAATTCTATTTTGTTAAGACAATCAAAAGCTATATTAAAAAAAAAAAAGAAATCTACAGAAGTTCAAGATGGGAAAAGCAATAACTAGATAGTATTTCATCTGAAGATCAATTGTGAGTCTATAATTTGATAGAGTAGCCATAAACTTCAAATATTCTATTAGAATAAATTAAAAGAACCATAAGGCACCTCTGCCTTATGCTCCCTGCCTTCCACGAAGTTCAGGGCCCCCTGGCTTGGGGCAGCAGTGCTGGGACTGGCCACCACCTCAGCACTGGCCAATGCCAGGAGCACTAGGGGCTGGTGATGGCAGCAGTGGCAGAGGGGGTAGCAGCAGCTTGCAGCAGGTGAGCACCACAGTACAGATCCGGATCTACCCCATCAAGTCTTGCAAGGTGGTGGCTGTGGACGTGGTCGAATGCACCGTGATATGGCTTCGCAGCAGCAACCTGAGAGACAGATTTGGGCTGATGATTAAGGAAGATGGTCACATGGTCACTGGAAGGCAGCAGCCTCTCCTGGTACTGATCACCATAATGTGGGACAATGACCAAATGACCCTCAGTGCTCCAGATATGAATGATCTGATTGTACTGAGAAAACTATCCTCTTCCAGTGCTATTCAGAACTGCAGGATATTTGGCATTGACATTCAGGGTAGAGACTGTGGAGATGAAGTAGCTGAGTGGATCACCAGCTTCTTAAAAACAAGCATTTCGACTGGTTCAGTTTGAGACTTACATCGTAATAAGAAAGGCAAAAGAAATTTTCCATACCTCTGTTCAGAATCACCAGGTGGCTTATCCTGACTGCTCTCCCATTTATGATGCTCTCTGAAGCTTCCCTGTCAGATCTTAATACCAGGATTGAGAAGAAAATTAAAATGGAACAATTTAGGCCAAACATCGTGGTGATTGGCTGCAGTGCTTTTTAGGATTCCTGGGATGAAATCCTAATTGGGAGTGTGTAAATGAGCAAGGTTTTGGCTTGCCCCAGATGCCTCAGGACAACAGTGAAGGCAGACATGGAATCATTACCAGGAAAGAACTCCTGGAAACATTGAGGAGCTACTGCCTCTGTGATCCAGCAGAGAAGCATATATACAAGTCATCCCCACTCTTTGGGATGTATTTTTCAGTAGAAAAAAAATGGAAGCCTAAAAATCGGTGACCCTGTGTATCTGATGACTCAGTGATGGAAGTCCTGGGGGTGATAAGTGTCACATAGTTGAAATGGTTACGGATTTTTGGTCAAGATGGCGGAGCAGTAACAGGATCTCCTCAGGGCTCCGGCTCTCAGCACCTCCAATGCATGTAAAAGAAGACTCTGAAGAAACTTTGGAGCTACAGAACCCACAAAAAGACACAGAGAAGCTAACCTCCTGCTGAGGACAGCCAGGCAGGCTGGCAGGAATCGGCCAGAACAGCACTCTGTGAGATAAGCCCAGCTCCACATCAAGGTTTTAGCCCCAGGGCAGGCCTGACCAACCACTGGCTGGAGGGACTCCAGATCACCAGCAGTTGTGGCAATACAGAATTATCAACACATAGATGCTAAGGACAAAGTGAGAGGTCAGTGAAGTGTGGACTTTAGGACCCAGTAGTTGGGAGTACATCGGCTTTTGCCCCCAGGGCGAGAAGCCGCTGAGGGCTTTGGCATAGCCCCTGTGTGGCAGCTTCGGCTCCTGGCTTGCAGAGTGTAGGGGGACCAGGCAACCAGTTTGAGGGGTAATCGCTCTTGCTTTAACCTGCTTGGATCTGGATTGTGGTTTAGGGTAGGAGTCCTGGGGTGTATGACCAGCTTTCCAGAGCATGAGGAGGCTTCAGAGAGGGCACCCAACTAATACCTCAGGCAGCTGAGAAAACCCCAGCTTTTGGAACAAAGCTCCTCTGTCTGGTAGCAGAGTCCTACTATAGCAAAAAGCCACAAGTAATTGAGTGGCAACATGACCAGGTGAAGGAGGCAAAGCAAACAGAAGAATCCAACATTAGACTCCTATTTTGGGGACAAAAAGGAGCAAAGCATGGAACAGGAGGAAGACAGTGAAGTCAGAACTCCTGCACCAAAAGCTTCAAAGGAAAATACAAGTTGGTTACAGGCCATAGAAGACCTTAAGAAGCAGATAAGAGAAGTGGAGGGAAAATTGGAAAGAGAAATAAGAATGATACAAGAAAATTATGAAATGAGAGTCAACAGCCTGACTGAGGAAAATACTACCTAAAAAAATAGACTAACTCAAATGGCAAAAGAGGCTCAAAAAGGCAATGAGGAGAAGAATACCTTAAAAAGCCGAATTTGCCAGATGGAAAAAGAATATCAAAAGCTCAATGAGGAAAATCATTCCTTCAGAATTAGATTGAAGCAAATGGATGCTAATGACTTTATGAGAAATCAAGATGCTGTTAAACAGATCCAAACAAATAAAAGAATAGAAGGCAATGTGAAATATCTCATTGGAAAAATCATTGACCTGGATAATAGATCTAGGAGAGATAATTTAAAAATTATTGGACTACCTGAAAACCATGATCCAAGAAAGAACCTAGAAATCATCCTCAAAGAAATTCTCAAGGAAAAGTGCCCTGATGTTTTAGAACCAGAGGGCAAAATAGAGGTTGAAAGAATCCACCGATCACCTCCTGAAAAAGATCCCAAAAAGGAAACTCCTAGAAATATTATAGCCAGGTTCTGAAATTCCCAGATTAAGGAGAGAATATTACAAGCAGCCGGGAAGAAACAATTTGAATATTGTGGAAACACAATCAGGATAACTCAGGATCTGGCAGCTTCTACACTGAGGGACCAAAGGGCTCGGAATATGATATTCTGAAGGGCAAAGGAGCTGGGATTAAAACCAAGAATCACCTACCCAGCAAAACTGAGTAACATTTTTTAGGGGAGAATATGGTTATTCAGTGGAATAGAGGACTTTCAAGCATTCTTGATTAAAAAATCAGAGTTGAGGGGCAGCCAGGTGGCTCAGTGAGTAAGAGCACCAGCTCCAGTGTTTGCATGACCTGGGGATCAAATCCGGGCTCTGATACTTAGCACCACACCCAGAAATAACTGGCCGAGTAAGCCTGAGCAAGTTACTTAACCCCGATTGCTTTAAAAAAAAAATCAGAGTTGAATAGAAAATTTGATATTCAGATACAAGAAGCAAGAGAAGCATGAAAAGGTAAACAGGGAAACGAAATGATAAGGAACTTATCAAAGTTGAACTATTAACATTCCTACATGGAAAAATGATAATTGTAACTGATGAAACTTTTCTCAGTATGAAAATAGTTGAAGGGAATAGAAATATATAAATATGCATATATATATACATATACACACATATATATGTCTATATAGGAGGGTATATGGGCGTATGAATACATATGTGAATATGTGTATATATGTTTACAGGTATACATAGATAGAGGGCACAGGACCAATTTAATAGGAAGGGATGATACTTAAAAGGTAAAATTAAGAGGTGAGAGAGGAATATAATGAGAGGAGATGGGGAGAGACAGAATGGGGTAAACTATCTCACACAGAAGAGGCAAGGGAAAATGGTTACAATGGAGGGGAAGAATAGAAAGGCAAAAGGGAATGGATCAACCTTATTCTCATTGAATTTGTCTTGAGGAGGGAATGAAATACACACTAAATAGGGTATCTCACCCTACAGGAGAGCAGGCGGGAAGGGGATGAAAGGGGGGATGATAAAAGGGAGGGCAGGCTCGGGGGGAGGGAAGATGGAAGCACCCACTTTTGAAAAGGGATGGGATCAAAGCGGAGAATAGAACAAGTGGGAGGTGGGATAGGAGGGAAGGAAATATAGTCAGTCTTTTACAATATATCTACTATGCTGATATCTATATCTACTATATAGATACTATGCTGATATCTATATCTACTATATCTACTATTGCATTAGCTACACATGTACAACCTATACTGAACTGCTTATCTTCCCAGTAAGGGTGGGTGAAAAGGGAAGAAGGGAATGGATCTGGAATTCAAAGTTTTAAAATCAAATGTTTAAGGAAAAAAAAAAATATATATATATACACACACTATTATTAATATTATTTTACATGTAATTGGGAAATAAGATATACAGGCACTGGGACATAGAGATCTACCATGCCCTACTGGAAAAGTCAAAGGGAGTATGGGAGAAGACACGGGAGAGAGCTGATTGGAGGAGGGGATATCCTGTGGGACTGCTATTTCAGGGTGGTGGGTAGGGGAAAAACAGGGAGAAAATTCATAACTCAAAATCTGGTGGAAATGAATGATGTAAATCAGAAGTTAATAAACCATTTGGAAAAAAAAAAAAGGAAATGGTTACAATACCAGAAAGGGATTCACCAGGCTCTCACAGTGACATCTCTGCAGACCCCATAACATAAAACCTTTTAGTAGTTTTGTCTTGGAAAAAAAAATGCCTCTTGATTCTCTATTGATACTTATGTTTTGTTATGTTAATATGTCAAAAGGGAAAAATGGGGGAGGGTGTAGGCATGTAGAAGAAGAAGGGATAATAATAATAAGCTAAACTTTCTGTGGTAGCAAAGAATTGGAAACAAAGTAGATGCCCATTTATTGGGGAATAGCTAAAAAAATTTTGGTATGTGAATGTAACGGAATATTAATGTACTGTAAGAAATTATAAATGTGATGGAGACAAAGAAGCATGGAAAGATCTACATGAACTGATACAGAGTGAAATAAAGAGAAGAAAGGAAACAACACCCACAATCACTGCCATGATGCAAATGAAATTAAACAGAATTAATGTAACCAAATTAAACAGAAAGAATAACCACAGGATAGAGCCAAGACTGCTGAGTAAAAGCACCTCCAATTCCTGTAAAATATGACTCTAAACAAATTTCAGAGCTACAGAACCCACAAAGTGACAGAGAGAAACAAATCTCCCGTTGAAGGCAGCCTGGCAGGCCAACAGTCAGGGTCTGTCTCACTGAACTAGGAGCCAAGTGCAGTCCTGCATGAGCTGAGCAGGCCCGGATCCAGGGCAGCCCCAACCAGAGCCCCAGACAGGCCAGAGCAGACTTCAGGAGAGTCAATCACCAGCAGCTGTGACGGTTTGCAGACTTTTCAAACCAGAGAAAGGAGGAATGGAGGAAGGGGTATTCAGTAGGCTCGCTATCTTGGGGTGAGGGGTAAGGAAAAGATGGGGAGAAAAATTGTGACTCAAAATCTTGTGGAAATGAATGTTGGAAACAAAAAGTAAAGAAATAAAAGATTAATTTAAAAAAGAAAGAATAACCACAAAATAATCAAAAGTGAAAGTTGAAAATTTATAAAGAACAACCATGGCCTAAAGGACAGAAATGAGCAGATTCCCTCACCTCACTCCTTTGCAGAGGAGGGATGTCCATAGGTGTGGTATGTTGTACATATTTTCAGACTTTTTTGATGTTTTGATCAGTTTTTCTAATTTTTTCTTCTTTTTTCTTTTTTTTCCTTTAAAAATATTATTTGTAATATGGAATGGCTCTCTTGGGTGACAGAAGAGGAGGAACACTGGAAGAAATTCTGGTGATGTAAAAATACCAAAAGACATCAATAAAATTCATTTTTTAAAAAATCGGCTTATTTTAAAATGGCATCTCTTAAATCCCTAACTTCGGTAGTATTGAGTAACAGAAAAAACTGAAGAAAAATCAGAAACCTTTTTAAAGTGTAACATTTCTGACATTCCCTATTTGAGGATGAACTGGAGGACTCAGACACTTGCCTCTTTTACATCTTCTTACTATCTTTACACTACTAGGAGATTCTATTTCACAAATTACTTGCTACTTTTATTTTACTGCCATTAGGAAATAGGATTGTACTTGATATATGGAGAGACATTGTTTTGAAATTTTTCTGGGATAGGAATATTTCTAACAAGAATGGAGGTCGGGGCAGTTAGGTGGCACAACGAAGAGAGCACTGGCCCTGGAGTCAGACAGTTAACACAAAAACTTGGGTAAGTCACTTAACCCCAATTGCCCTCCAAAAAGCAAAAAAAGGACGGAGGACAGGAGAATGGAATTTTGATTGGAATGGAATGTTAAGGCAGGGATAGGCCTAAAGGGAGTATGAATGTTTTTAGAGATATTGAAAATTAGTTTAAACTAATGGAAAGCTCCTATTTTAGCAACATTACCTGAATCAGTCTGCCAGTGAAATAATCTACTTCTGCTTTTATGGTATTTTTATTGTAATAAATAAAAATTCAAATTAAACATTCTTAAATTTTGAAAAAAAAAGAAGCATAAAATTCAGGCAGAGAGAGGTGGTAGTCTCATAGGTCTGATCATATCATTTTCTTATTCAATAAACTCCAGTGGCACTATAACTTCCAGGATTAAATATAAAGCCCTTTATAACCCTTCCTGCTCCCACTTTTTCGAGTCTTCTTACACCATACTAACCCCAATATACCCTGTCATCCAGTAGCAATAGCTTCATTGCTGGCCTCATAAGACATTGCATTTTCAGACTTTGGCATTTTTACTGGCTATCTCCCATATCTGGAATTCCCTCTCTCCTCACCTCTATCTCCTGGCTTCCTTCAAGTCCCAGATATGGTACTTTTGACAAGAACACTTTCCTGTTTCCCCTTAATGCTTGTGCCTTCCCTCTGTCGATTATCTTTAATTAATCCTGCATATATCCTGTTTGTATATAGCTGTTTATATGTTGTTTCCCTCATTAGACTGTAAGCTCTTTAAGAGCAGGAACTGGTTTTTCTTATATTCCTCTCCCCCTCCAGCATTTAGCATGTGCCTGCCACATAGAAGGTACTTAATAAATGCTTGATAGACTAGTTTGCTGTACTATGCCCTCATCAAACCACATCCAGAGTACAGTATCTTCAGTTCCCAACTACTACATTTGCAGAAGAGCACTGATAAAGGAAGAATATTAATAAGCTAGAAGGCTTCTATAAGAGAGAAGCCAAGAGGTGAAGATCTTAAGATTCAACTAGTCAATAGTATTAAGGCTTGGTAGGTGCCATGCACTGTGGTGAGCACTGGGTATATAAAGAAAGGCAAAAAACAACAACAGTCCCTGCCTTCAAGCCTCAAAAGAACTGGGAATATTTAGCATGGAAAAAGAAGACTTATGGGGAAACATGAGAAGAAATTTCAAATGGAAACATTAGACTTACTCTGCTAAACTCCAAAGGGGAGAATTAGAAATTAGGGTAGAAGCCATAGAGTAGTATATTTAGGTTTGATAAAAAAAAAAACTTCCTAACACACAGAACTAACCCAAAGTGGAATGTCATACCCCAAGAGGTATTGGGTTTTCCTGTCTTGCAACTTTTCTTTTTTAGGTTTTTGTGTTTGTTTGTTTGTTTGCTTTTTGGAAGGGGGAAGGTAGGGCAATTGCGGTTAGGTGACTTGCCTAAGGTCACATGGCTAGTTTTACATTAAGTGCCTGAGGCAGGATTTGAACTCAGTTCCTCCTGACCCCAGGTCTGGTGCTCTATTCAGTGAGCCAACTAACCACCCCATGTCCTGCAACTTTTAAAATAAAGTCTGGGGGTGGCCAGGTAGCACAGCTAGTAAGAGCACCGGCTCCAGTGTCGGGATGACCTGGAGATCAAATCCTGGGCTCAGACACTTAGCACCCACCCAGAAACACCTGGCCGTGTAACCTTGAGCAAGTTACTAAACCCCAATTGCTTTAAAAAAAATAAATAAATAAAGTCTGCATAATCACTTACAGAGGAGGTTATAGAACAGATTCTTGGTCAGGCATGAGTTGTACAAAGATAGCAATAAAAATTTATTTTAATATTAGAGTCAGATTTTTAAAAATAGGATCAGATATATTGCTTCATATATGTTCATTTTGAATCCAAGTTCCTTGAGGAAAAGATCCTACCCTAGACTTGTTTTGTATACCTCACAGCACCTTGCACACTGACCAGGAGTAACCTTAGAACATACTCAGTAAATATCTGTTAGCCAGCAAGCATGCTGGGAACATTAGTTGTTAACTCCATTTATCAATTTTTAATATTCACATATCACTTTAATACTTTACTACTTTACATATTTTTATATGATGAAGAATACATGTAGTACAGAGGCAGCACCAAGATGGTGAAATATTAGGAAGAAATACAGAGAGGTCCTCCCCACTTCAAAACTCCTCCAAAGAGAACTAAAAAATACACCAAGCCAAATTCTAATCAGGAAATCTAAGAAACAAGCTACATTTTTTCCAGCCCAGGTCAGCATGGGGAGATAGACAGAAGTCTGTTGACACTGGAAACAGAATTTGACCAGGAATAAGCCAAGCAGGGCATTCTTGTGCCCAGAGAATAAAAGACATCCAGGCCATACATACCAGCAAGGCAAGGTACCAGAACCTGAACGAGGGACCCAACATCTTGTACAGGTTTCAGTAACAAGGACCAACTGGCAGCTTTGTCACCCGCTACCCAGTTCTGGATCACAGATCCAGGATGGACTAAGGAGGGGGCCTGCACCTATTGGTGGTGTTCTGGATGTGAGGAGTATTCATGGGTCTTAGCCCACGGACTTGGCAAGAAGGTCAGAAACAAGCAGTAGCAATATGGCTCAAATCCCAGGAACAGAGTAGGGTCTCATTTCTAGCATCTAATATAATCCAAACACCAGAGAGAAATAACCAGGGCAGGAATCCCAGCCCAAAGGGAAGACTACAATTCTGCTACTCTGACCCAGAAAAGCTTTGTTGTTGTGATTCAATCATGTTTGAGTTGTGTCTGACTCTTCATGACCCCATTTGGGGTCTTCTTGGCAAAGATACTTGGAGTGGTTTTCCATTTTCTTCTCCAGCTCATTTTACAGATGAGGAAACTGAGGCAAACTGGATTGAGTTAGTGACTTGCCCAGGGTCACAGAGCTAGTAAGTGTTTGGTGATGTATTTGAACTCAAGAAGATGAGTCTTCCTGACTCCAGGTTCAGAGCTCTATCCACTGTACCACCCAGCTTTATAGCTAGCTAATAGTGAGTGAATACAGTAGTATTCTACTGTTGCTTGGTCCCAAATCCAGGTCAGGAACTTGCAAAGCTCAAACAAGACATCCACAAGCAAAACCTCAAAGACAAACACAGTTTGGGCATAAATGCAACTAGAACGGTAGAGGAGATGAAGTAAGAGGTTTGGTTTGGGTTTTTTTTTTTTTTAAGAGTTTTTAAATGTTTTCATACATGAAATGTTAAGCACTAGGGGGGGGGGGGAGAAGAGAAATAGAAAAGAAACCAGACTTATGGAAGAATTGGAAAGGGAATTAATAGCTTAAAAAAAAAGGAATTAATAAGAAGTACAAAACCTTGCCCAAGCAACAAAGTCCCTAAAAATTACAATGGATCAAAGAGTCAACAAGAAATATTAATACAAAAAGACTGAAAAAATAGAAGAAAATGTAAAGTATTTTGCAGCAAAAATAACTAACTTGGAAAATAGATCAAGGAGAAAAATTAAAATAAGAGGCATTGGACTACCTGAAAGTCATGACCAAAACAAGAACCTAGACATCTTACTGCAAGAAATCTTAAAACTGCCCAGATCTCTTACAACCAAAGGGCAAAGTGAAAAAGAAAGAATCTATGGAATAACTCCTGAATCCCAAAATTAAAACTCCCAGGAACAATAGCCAAAATACAGTATTTCCAGAGCAAAGCAAAAATATTGCAAGAAGGCACAAAGAATTCAAGCACTGAGAATTCGCATCAGAATCAAATACAATTTAGCAGCCATCACTATAAAGGAAGGAAAACCTGGGAATATGATATTTCAGAAGGCAAAGTATGATATTGGCTTACACCAAAAAACATTTACCCAGAAAAACTGATTATAATCATACAGGGGAAAAAATGGATCTTTAATGAAACAGAAGGCTTCTAAATATTTTTTATGAGAAGACCAGAGTTGTGTAAAAACTTTAAAGTTCAAACACAGGAATTAAGAGAAACATAAAAAGGTAAAATATGAAGGAACAATCACAAGGGAATAAGCAAAAATAAACTGCTCATATTCTACTATGGGGAGATTATAAATATATATGTTCCTTCTGAACTCTATCATCATCAGTGGCCATAGAGAGAATCTAATTAGACAAAAGGCCTGGGAGTGGATCTGTTATGTCTAGATTGGGCAAGGGTAGGCAATCAGAGTAGAGTAACTTGCCCAGGATCAGTTAGTGTCTGAAGCTAAATTTGAATTCAACTCTTCCTGACTCCAGGGCAGGTGCCCTATCCACTTCAACACCTAGGTGCCCTTTTTAAGTCTGGATCTTAACGGAACGGAAAGAGGGAAGAAGAGGACCATGGAGGAAAGGAGGAGGGTCCAGGAATGTTAAGGAAAATTATCTCACATAATAGGATACAGCAAGTAGAAGTAATGAAGGGATGGGAAGAGGGGCTGACACTTGAGCCTCACTCTCATTTGAACTGATCAAAAAGGGTAAGAATAAACATACAGTTGGGTACAGAGATACATTTCACTCAACATGGAAATACCGGTAAGAAGGGAAGGGGAGAAAGAGGAATTAGAGGGAGGGTAAATTAAGGGAGGATTCGTTCTAAACAAAACAAACTAAAAGATGCACAAAAATAGTTTTAGCTCTTTTTTAAGATAATAAAGAATTGTAAACTGAGGGCGCACTCATCAATTGGGTAACTCAATAAACAAGTTACGATATGGAAATGAGACGGAATACTGTGGTTGCTGTAAGAAATGATGAAGTGGATGGTTTCAGAGAAACCTGATAAGATTTTTATGAACTGATGCTGAGTAACCCAAACCAGGAGAATAATTTATACAATGACAATATTGTAAAGATAAACGATTCTGAAAGACTTAGGAACTTGATTAGTGTAATGACCAACCAGGATTCCAGAGATCTAATGAGGACATGTGCTACCCACCTCCGGATAGGTGAAAGACTCAAAGATACAGAATGAGGAGTGTTTATTTTCTTTTGCTCAGGACCAATGGGAAATTTGATTTGCTTGACTATACATATCTATAACCGGGGTTTGCGTTTCTTTCGTTCTCACGGAGTGGGCAATAGGGTGGGAGGGACAGAACGTGGGTTTTGGTTGATTGAAAAAAGTAAAATTAAAGAAAAAAAAAGGAGAGTACACAAACCGAAAGGCACCTGCGTTTCAAACTCCTCGGAAGATTTCAAAAATAAATAAACATCCCAACCGATCATAGAAGATAGTACTAGAAGAGTAACATTATTACCCAGTCTTCAAGACAGTTAAAATACATAAATACTTCCAGATGAAGGGAACGAAGGAATAAGATAGAAGGGGAGCCCCGGAAAATGAAGCTGGGGGGAGGGAGGGGACTTTTTCATAAAATACAGTTTACCTCTATTGGTTTTGACAGAAAAATAAAGTGTCACTTCTTTCGCGGAGCCAACTTTGCACGCCGGCGGCCCCAAGCCAGGCGAACAAAAGGAGAAGCGGTGAGCCAGAGGTAAAACCCGGAGCGCCCGGCTCCGGCCCGGGGTTGCAGCCCAGGCTCGCGGCAGATCCGCGAGGGAGGCGTGGCGGCGGCGGGACCTGGGATGGAATGACAGGCCTCTGTATGACAGCCTCTCCCGCCAGCCCGCCGAGCCGAGCGCCGGGCTCCTCGGGCTCCCGGCGGCGGGCCTCCACCTCGCTGGGTGACAGCTTGCGCAGACCCGGCTGGCGCCCCGCGGGGGCGCAGGTGGCCGGGGCTTCTCTTCTGAGGAGACCCTGTCCGGGTCGGTCACCGGCCGTCCCCGCCATTCTCTTCCTCTGTCTGTCGGTCAGTCCCTCCCTCTCTCTCTCTCTCTCTCTCTCTCTCTCTCTCTCTCTCTCTCTCTCTCTC
>NW_027187308.1:6012450-6019464 GCF_028583685.1 Petaurus breviceps papuanus | reverse complement strand
CACACACACACACACACACACACACACACACACACACACACACACACGCGTCTCACGGGGTCGCGGGAGCCGCGGGGGTCGCTGCCTCGGGAACTCCCCTCCTCGGTGGAACAACCGTCCCACCCCCTTTTGAATGTGTCTCACCTGCTAAGAGCCGCCGACTCCCGGATCGCGCGGACCTCGCCTTCCGGTCCATCTCCGCTGTGACTGAGGCGGCGGCTGCAGGGCTGGCAGCACCACGGAAAGCGCAGAAGGACCAGTTGGGCCCGGGCTGGGACAGGGGAGAGGAAGGAAGAACCCGAAGAGCGGGCGAGTGCGTCTGCGCAGCAGCCCGAGGTCGCTCCCAGACCGGAAGTAGGACAGTTCCCTCCGTACCCCCTCTCGTCCTCCCCGTTCCCAAACATTCCCCTTGCAGGCCCGCCCCGATTGGGCGTTTCCGCGTCTTTCTCTGACGCCTCCAGAACTGCAAGCGCTTCATGCTTTCCTCTCGGCTGTGGGTTTGGTAAATGTGGATACTTCTCAGAAAATGTAAAAGAATATCAGGAGAACGGGTGAAAGGCTTGGGGGAAGAGGGGGAAAGAAGTCCGCCGGCGGGGTGGGGGTGGGGGCAGCTTCGTCTCTCCTAGCAACCCCCAGGACTGCCTCTCCCGCAGCTATGCGAGCTGAGAGATTTAGTCCGGAGATTACTCCGGGTAGGAAAGGGAGGGAGATGTCTATCTGTACACACCCCCCACACGCCCCTTCCGATTATCATCCATAGACTAACCGCCAAACTGGTGAATGCAGATTTTGTTTAAAACAGTCAACTTATCTCCATCTAAGTTAACTATAACCCCTCTCCCTTGCTCGTCTTCTTGAAACTCATTATGCTTCCAGTATTTATTTCTGTTCAGGAGAGGAAGGACCTGAGTTTCCTCCTCTGCGATACACATGCCCAGTTAGACCACTGGAATGTGAAGCAGCCTCTCCTTGAGCTGGGTCTTCGATATCTAGATAACTGAACTATACAAGTTCTTCCAAAAGTATGTATTCACCCCCAAACAACGGCCTTGTCGATTTAACTTTCGAGCTGCTCCGGCTCTCCGGTCCAACTTTCTACACGTTTATTTACAAATCCAAGAAAATGGAATTCGGAAACTTACAAAAATAGCATACACCCTTAAGCAAACTTTCCCTGGGTGCTTGCAGACGAAGCAGGAGATAAGAGGAATTTAAGCTTCCTTGCTGGCTCTAGTTCCTCATGTGTCCTGCACAGTGTTGCTCTCAATCAGTAATCAACAAGCACTTATTTAAGGGCTGACTTTGTGCTAAGCACTAAGAATACAAAGTAAAAACAGTCTGCTTTAACTACTTCATAGATGAAGTGTTTTCTGAAGCTTTCAGACTAAGTTGTTTCAGTAGCAAGAATTCTTGAATCTTACCTTGCAGCTGGTGGAAACACTCACCTTGTGCTGGCTAGAGATACTTGTTTTTTGTTTTGTTTTTTTTTTGTAAAGCAATTGGGGTTAAGTAACTTGCTCAAGGTTACACGGCCAGGTGTTTCTGGGTGGGTGCTAAGTGTCTGAGCCTGTGATTCGATCTTCAGGTCTTCTCAACACTGGAGCCTGTGCTCTTACTCACTGTGCTACCTGGCCGCCCCTAGAGATACTTGTTCTAGTTCCAAGTGGGAATTGTTTCATTGTTTATGATTTTATCACCAGTACCTAGCACAGGGCCTATGGAGTGACAGACAAGGGACCTTGTATTCCAATTCCTGCTAATCTCTGAGTTCACAGCACCTTGCCTGATGACCAGGAATGCATAGGTTCTCTCGCCTTCCATTCCAGGCAGGGACCAAGAGCCAGTTTGGGTCAAAGAGGATCTCATAGGCTGAGCTTCTTTCTCTCCACATGCTCTGTTCCCCTTTCCATGGTCCCTTAAGGCAGCCCTCTGAAGCCACCTAAGCATGATCATTCAGGTTACCTGGGCTTGTTTCCCATAATCACTACTTTTAACACTAATAATAATAATAACTTACACTAATATGAGGGACTTTAACAAGGCACTTTACATATATCATTTGATGCTCACAACAACCCAGGGAGGTAAGTGGTACTGTTATTGTCCCCATTTTATGATTATTGACATTTATGTAGTAGTACTTTAGGCTCTGGAAAATGCTTTACATATATTATTATATTCAAAACCTCAAATATATATTTAGGTATATATATATATATATATAATTGTATTTAAAACCACCTTACCTCCTGTAAGGTGATGCTACAGGCATTATTATTCCCATTTAACGGAGGAAACTGAAGGTAAGCAAGGTTAAGGGATTTTCCCAGTATCACAGAAGCAAGTTGTCTGGGATAAAATTTTAATCAAGTTCTTCCTCAATTCAAGTCCAGTACATTTTTACCGAACTAGTTCGCCTTCAGGACACAGCACAGAGAAGAAGGTTTGGAAAGGAATACCCATTAGTGTAAATCACAACACATCTATGCCTTCTCAATCTGTGTAATTTTTGTCGATGTCCTCTCATAAATTCTTCAACAAAACCTATCCAATGCACTAGAAGCTTTCTAGTTGTTTAACAGTAGAATTCATGCTATTACTTATTCTCCTATTCCTTTAGGAGTGACCCATTTTCCTTTTGCAAATATATATTTCCTAAATGATACTTTTTAATACCATTTTTGTATGCCAGTCATTATGAGTAATGTCTCAGTCTACTCATATTTTTAGCATGAGTTTTCTGTTGCACTTTGGATTATCCACATTTTTATTTTTAAGGGACACGATCTTCCTTGAGCCACAACCGTATAGCCTAACTAAACAATATTAGGGTCTAAAAATGGATATATTTGTTAGTGGCAAGGATTCAATGATAGTACTGACCAGTTTCCCAAATACAATCAAGTCCATTCACTTTGTCTTGTTTAATCTTAAAGTTGTTTCACTGCCGATTGAAAGTATCTGTGGAAAATATAGGTACTATGTTGATGGAATAATTCAGTGGATTGACAGTCATAACAGCAATAGTAAGCATTCTTCATCTATTTGATTTGTTAAACCCATCCCTTTTTAACGGTTCTGAAACTTGTAGTGAAATGAGCATCCGATTTGGAGTCAGAAGGCCTGAGTTTGAATCTCACTCTGATAGCTTAGCCATATGACCCATGAATAAGCCAGCTTCTCTCCAAGCTTCAGTTTCTTTATCTGTAAGGGTATATTACCTATTAACACTTCTTCTAGTCTCACGAGATTATGAAGTACTTGACAGTTCTTAAAATACCAGAACATTGTGTCAGTTGTTTTAACTTAACTATGGTTTTTTCTTTGTTTCAAAGAAAGCAAGGTAGGCATGATGGATAGGGAAAGGTATATATATATTCAGATATGACTGATATTAAAACAAGATTTCACTACAACTTTTAAAATCTTAAAGCATTGAGGCGGAGCCAAGATGGCGGAGTAGAAGTAAAATCTTAAAGCATTGTATAAATGACAGCTTCTGCTATTATTATTATCACTTTCTGATCTTGAGAAAATCACATAACTTCTCTGGCCCTCAGTTTCCTAATCTATAAAAGAGCAGTTGAACTAGAAGATCTCTGTCTGAGGTCCCTTCTAACTAATATTCTACTACCTTAAATCATTTCTTTTAGCCATAATGAACTGAATCATACATCTCTTTCTTTTTTTTTTTTTTTTTGCTTATCTTTTTTCTTTTTTAGAGGGGGGAAGGCAGGGAAACTGGGGTTAAGTGATTTGCCCAAGGTCACATGGCTAGTAAGTGTTAATTATCTGAGGTCATATTTGAACTCAGGTCTTCCAAACTCCAGGGCCCGTGTTCTATTTACTGTGCCACCTAGCAGCCCTATTTCTTTCATTTTTAAGTGAGAAAATATGCAGAAAGAAACAGGACCAATCAGCTGGTTAAAAAGTGCCACTTGAGGAGAAATACTATGAATATAGAGCATCCACTTTTCAAGACACTTATTGGTGATTTTAATAAAACTCAAGAAATTTAGAAAAATAAATTTGAATTGAAATCTATCATTTTAAAATGTGATATTTTTGTGTTAAGTGCTAAGATATAAAATTTGAGTGAGATTTCATAATGGAAAAACATCCATATTCTAAATTTCTTATAAATTTTCTTTTAAAGAGTTTCATTTAAAATAAAGAATTTCATTAGATACTATGGGAGGATCTTGCTGTCTTGAGTCACTAAAGGGGTGTCACAGTAAATAAACTGATTGTTAATAAAGAGATGGGAAAATTAATGGGAGGAAACAAGTAGCATTGCTTGAGTTCTGAAAGTTTACCATATTAAGTATAAGAAAGTACTTGTAAGAAACTTGAGCTTAAGAAGTTAATCAAATGTATTTCAATTAAACTTATATGTTTCTTAATTTATATGAGCCAGAAGAACCAATTAAAGCACCATGAATAAATTTCAGTGAGTGGTCTTGTTGGGTTTTTACTAAAAACTGTAGTTTTTAAATTTTAAATTTTTTTTGCTTCAATATGCTCTTTATAGCTTATCTGTTGATCACTGTTATTTTATATTTTCCATACTTGTGAAATGTAAAAAGAAAAAAAAAAAGGATTTTGAAGCTGGTGATTTTTTTTAATCTCTTGAGCAAATAATTCATTTAAAAAGATCATTTTCCCCATTTATAAAACACCAGGGTATTTGAGATATACTCTGGGAAAAGTAAATGCATTAAAAAAGGAAAAGCAAATAATTACATTAGTAATATAGTTGGAAAAAATAAAGTTCTATCTTTTATACTTTCTACATCTCACATTTTATAGCACTGTTTCCATATAAATAATTTGAAGTTAGAAATTGATAAACTCAATTTTGAGTTAGGGAAATAGACTAAACTCCTTGCCGTTATTTATGGTAAATAGAAGAATTGTCTTATTGTTATAAACTAGTAATATCAAAATTCTTAGGTTTCTTTAAATTTTATATGTAGGCAAGACAAAGCATTATTTTAATCATTTACAGTTATATTGACTGGCTGAAATTTATAATTCACTTCATGTTGTCAATTAACAGATTCCTTTGAGTATTCCCAAATGAAATCTGAAGAAAGTCTTTTCTGAATAGAAGTGAATTTATTTGAAGCATAACATGAATGTAAGTAAGTTTGTACTTTGAGGGATATTTTTCAATTTATTAATCACATTGACAATAAAAATGAACATGTACAATAGAATGTCTTTCTAGATTGAGCAAAACTTGAATTTACGAAATACCAGATTGCTGTTGGACTTTTGTTAGTCATATAATTATTCACCCTTATCTTTAAAATCTCCTTAGCTATAAATGTTACAGACATTTAGAAAGTTTTTTTTTCTAATACCTAAATGATAGCAGTCCTTTAAATTCATCCCTTGTTTCATCATGAGTAATAATGGAGGAAAAAAAGTGGTTTGCTATCACTGAAAGATAATTACTTCCTCTTTGTTAAGAAATACTAAGCACTTCCTCAGTCTTCGTTTCTGTAGTTCACTCTTCACATCTGTTTTTATATAATAGTATTGGATATTGTTTCATGCTGATTAATGAAATAATGAAAGTAGATAGGCAGGATCACTGCTGTTGCACAATATATAATTGCATTCCTTATTGGAAGTATAAAAATAGATCTGTTTTAGCACCAAATTACTAGTTCTGTTTTTTTTTAATGACATCTTTTTTAATGGAGTTGAACACATTTCACGTTGAGCTGCTTAAATTCTGCATAATCCCTACTTCTTAGAGGACTCTGTGGGAGAATAGTTAAATAGTAAGGTACTTTATCCCAAGCAGGGGAAATGGATTCTAGTTCCAGCCCTAGTCATAGATTTTATTGGTTATTGTGACCAAGTCACTTCCTTTTTAAAAATCTACTTCTCTTTTCTTAGAAATTTATATTGATGTCCTAAAATTATGGATAGCAACTGATGAAAGTAAGAAAATGAGATAATACAGCTTTTTAAGATGCCACCACACAAAAAACTATTCCTGTTTCAAATATTCTGAACAAACTTTTGCTTCACTCACTTGAATCCCAACTGGCTATATCTAAAGTAAAATACAACCATTCTTTTACCAACCATAGCGATACTTCTTTCCTGGGGCAGAAAATTGGAGAACGTATGTCCAAATTCAACAAACATTTATTAAGTACTTACTGTGTGCTAGGCACAGGAGAAAGAAATAAGGACTTTGATATAGAAAATCAACTAATCAAATCAACAAGCATCAATTAAGTGCCTACTATGAGCCAGCTACTATACTAAGTACTAGTATTACAAAGAAAAGCAAAAAACAGTACTTGCTTTCAAGGAACTCATAGTTTACTCCTCCTTCCAATGCAGGTCAGCCCTTTCTCAGCAACTACATAGGTTACTTATGTAGTTACCTAAAACACTAAAAGAGATAGAGATAGAGATAGAGATATATGGCAGAACTTGAACTTGAATATTCCTGACTCCAGGCCAGCTCACTATCTTCTAGGCCAGGCTGCCTCTCAGGCACTGGGAATACAAAGATAAAAATAAGAGTCTCAGCCCTCAATGAGCATATTATATTCCCCAGGTTAAAAAAAAATAAATAAACTGATTTAAATTATTTCCACTAAAACTGTGCTCCCATGCTTTTACATTTTTTGCTTATTCTGCTTGGAATTGTTGTATTAAGTATCTAGAAAGAATTAGAGAGAGCTAGTATTAAGCCCAGTAGGCAAGTGATTCTTCAAACCTTGAGGGACCATCATAATTAGTTTTTTAAGAAAAAGTTTGCTGTAACTATTTGTGTCTCACTTCATGTTGATTTTAATTGGGTTGTCTCTATTCACTTCTACATCTTGATGTGCTTGAGACAAGTGGGAATGGTAAACAGATAAACTGCTAAGAAAGACATTCTAGTGGGGAGGAATTGGTTTGATATTTATAAGGTTGGTGATATTGATTCATCTGGATCCTCCCCATGTAAAATATATTCCCTAGGAGATTTTATACATCTCA
>NW_027187308.1:5961862-6012440 GCF_028583685.1 Petaurus breviceps papuanus | reverse complement strand
AATATATTCCCTAGGAGATTTTATACATCTCAAAAATGCATGAATTCAGTTCACCCCTTTTTTAATTAAATGCTTACTATATTCCCAATCCTTATACACAGTAATTATGCAAAGAAAAAATAATAGTCTCTGTTCTCAAGGAACTTGGGAAATTTTTCACAGCAATAAGATACCTGCTGTCCAATTGTAACGGTCCCCTAATTCAGCCATGCAAATAAACTTAAGTAAGTTGTCAGTATCTACTATTTAAGAGCTTATGTTTGTTCCCTCCCTCAGATATAGAGGGCTTTTAAAATTGGTCTTTATTTTATTCATCTCTTAAAAGAAACTGTTACTTGCCCAGTTTAAGCAGGAAAATATGCAGTAATTCAAATCTTTCACCAACCAGATCTGAAGGAATAACCAGGTTTTTTAACTGTGAAAGATAAACTCTGCATTAATGGATATGTTAAATAACAAATAGCTATCAAATGCTTTGATGACTCATTTCCTAATCCTTAGCCAAACTTTACATAATCCCCAAATCCACAATGATTTGGGAGGTAGAAAATTTTGTGTCAGACTACAATACTAATGTATTTCCTAAAATATTCACTTGATCCCTGGAAAGAATTGTTTTCATGGGAAAAAAATTTTCAGGTTAAAAACACATTTTTGAACACACATATATATGTATGTATTTTTGTTTGTTTCTAGTGGTTCCTGATAACACAGGAGTTGAGCTTCCAAAAATTCATGAAGCAGTCAGCATATATGGAAGAACTTAAGTATGACTTCAATGAAAAAGCTGAATTGAGACACACAGAAACACATGAGCCCTTCATCTTTAATTATTACAAAAATACCCTTGAGAGAAATAGCAAACGCTACCAGGCCCTTGGCCGTTTGCTTGAATGTTACATATATGAGCTCTTGGAAAGGATGTGCAAACTACACAAAGTGTATATCCCAATCCAGGCTATTATGGAACCAAGGAGCTTCTTTTTCATGAGTGAGAATGCATTAACTAATCCTTCCCTTCTTGTTCTCCTTCAAGACCATGGAGTTTTTCGGGCTGGGCAGTGGAGTCAACAGACCATAGTCCGTCATGGTCTGCAACATGGAAGTCAAATACCTTGTATTCAACTAGCACTGCAATTAGATTATGGTATAATTGTTTTAAATCCCAATGATAATTTCATGGATTTAAAGCTAGAAAAAGAGTGTCAAAATCCTCTAGAATACACTATTGAGTCATTTTCCACAGAAATGTTTCAGACTGGGAACCCATTTTCTTTATCTAAGGTTGCCCAGTGCATTCCTAAAAAGTATAGTAGCACACCTGAAGAACATACTGCCTACATCTGGAATCATTTCATTTTGAAAAGTGCAGCCAGGAATGTAGCTTTCATTGTCCATGGTTATGGAGGCTTGGTTTTCATGGACCTACTTGTTCAGAAAAAGTGGGAAGTAATGAACAAAGTGTATGCTGTAGCCCTTATTGATTCTGCACACCATGTAGAGCACCAGCTGGGAAATGATACACAACTATTAACATGGATAAAGCACCACTGCCGTGAATGGATAACAAGTCACAAGCCATTGGATAAGCCTGTAGCCACTGTTTTGAAAATGGATTGTCTAAAAGTTTCTGCTGGTACAAAAAATCATAGCTTAGCGCCTTCTAACAGCCTACAGTCAATTTTCAAATACCTCAAAAATGCTTTAAAAGCCAAAACAACTGTTCATTTTTCTCGAATGCCAATTGTAACTAGAAGCTGCACAAAAAGAAAGCAAAGCACTTAGGAAAAAAGAGAGATGCCATGTCTCCTCCTTAGAAAGCTGCAGTAAGAATGCTAGAATCAAAGGGCAGCTTCTACCTCTTCCCAACCCTGGTATGCTGAATACTATCTGATTTTGATTTTTGTTTTTCTTAAGGAACTGAATTTTTTGCATTTTGCAGACTTTTGTGGGATAAAGAAAGTAAACTTCCAGTCTGCTATTTTTTGTACTTTACAATATTACTTTAAAGTCTATTTTTAGAATTGTTCTATTTTGAAAAAGCCACTTTATTGAAAGTTCAAAGGTAGTCATTGCAATTACTGCAGCTTAATTAAAATTTAGAGCAAGTTATGTTCTTTGATTTATAAATTATTTTGGTGACTGTAAAACTGACTAAAATTAAACATAACAAGTAGCACCTATGTTTTCTCTCCTTTATATACTCCTTTGTTTAATAAAGCAGGGTTGGCTTTGGTTTCATGGCACATGATATGATGATACATAAGTAAAGTTTCTCTGTGCCAGAAAACCTGATGGGTGGAAAATAAAGCATAATCTTCTCTAGGAAGAGGAAGAATCAAGGTATGGGGAACATCTTCTAGGATCTTCATTTGCATAATAACTGAAGCTTTTACATGTATGACTTTCTTGAGCCTCACAAAAAAACATTAGGTACCACATATTTTCCCCATTTTGCAAATGATGAAACTGAGGCTTAGAGAAGTTATGTGACTTGCCTATAATCATACAAGTAGATGACACTTTAAACTAGATTAAAATGAAACTTCTACCCTACTTGACAAGACAAATGGATCCAAAGATCTCTTTCTTATTCTTCCCACTGCTACCACCCTAACCCCCTCATGAGAAAGGGCTAGAACAGTGTCTTTCTGAGAAGCCACTCAACTGAGTCCTCTTGATATGGAAATAAAAAGCTGCTAGAGCACTTATAGGATGACACATTTTTGAGGTGAAAGGGATCTTTTTCTATTTTATTGAGTCCTAATTTAACACCAAATAAAATAGATATTTCCATATACATAGTGGAATAGAAAAAAAATTGTAAATGAAATCCAGATCTCAGTTATGTACAGCTTGCATTTCCTTTTGAGCATATAAATTCAACCTGTAGCTCTCAAAGTTATCTTGTTTATGCTTCTTTATGACCTTCTTTTGCATTTTTGGCTGTAGCCACATTGGTTGTGGCCAAAAATGTCTTACTCTGCATCTTGAATCCATCTCCTCACTTCTCAAGAGGTGGAGAGCATGCTTCATCATTAGTTCTCTGGAACTGTTGCATTAATCAAAGTGTAGGACAGAAGGGAAGGGATCAGATATGTGTCTAAAATTGTACATCCCAATCCATAACCCTCCTCTCAGAGTCTTGGAGACCCAAATTACAGGAATCAGGCTCACAGTACAATGTGGCAATGTTCTAAACTGCTGGTGTTGGGTCAGAGAACTAAGTAAAAGGAGTAGAATAAGACATCATATGTGGAGGGCCTGTGTGGCACTCCACTAAGCCTAAGGCAAACAGTACAGCATCCAACTGAGGACAGTTCTGTTCCTCCAAAAGTTACTTGGGACAGAGATCTAAGCTAGTCAACCATGATTATGTATCATATATAGTCAGACATGATTATAAAAAATCAGACAGGATTATAATAACATAATCATGTCAAATTTGAAAATACAGGTTTCTTAAACACCTAAATTATTTTAATGCATCTGCAATCCCATCTTGGGGTATTCCTTCCATTATGACATATTCTGATACATTCATGAGAGGAGGCTAAGACCTTTTGAGATCCAGGCCCCAGGGAAATCACCATCAAAGGATATAATCAATAGATTGAAATTATCAAAAGATCTCAGGAAAGAAACTCAAAAGACCTTGAACATAGATAAATGAACAAGCAAAATATTAATAGCAAAAGGAAATATGGCCTCCAGGTCAATAAAACTAGTTCAGGCATCTGTGAATAAACACTGCAAAACAAAGGAAAATGACCCAAATTTGAGGATACAGAGGACACAGAAGAATTTGAGAAAAACATGGAACTACAAAATATTGTTCTGCATGGTTGAGAGTAAAATAGAATTTATTATGCTTCAGCTGATGTTAAAAAAAAAAAAAAGAAGCAGGGGTAGCAAACATCATCTCGGCAAAGTTAAAGCTAAAATAGGTAAACAGGGGCGGCCAGGTAGCACAGCGAGTAAGAGCACCGGCTCCAGTGTTGAGAAGACCTGGAGATCGAATCCCGGGCTCAGACACTTGGCACCCACCCAGAAACACCTGGCGGTGTAACCTTGAGCAAGTTACTTAACCCCAATTGCTTAGGGGCAGCCAGGTGGCTCAGCAAGTAAGAGCACCGGCTCCAGTGTTGGGATGACCTGGATCAAATCCGGGCTCAGATACTCAGCACCACACCCAGAAATATCTGGCCATGTAGCCTTGAGCAAGTTACTTAACCCCGATTGCTTAAAAAAAAATAGATAACAGATAAAATAGATTGAAAAAGGAAAACTACATTATAATACAGGGTACCATAAATAATGAAGTAATATTAATATGAAATCTGTATGGACCAAATGCCATAGCAGCCAGATTTTTAAAGGAAAATCTCAATGAATTACATAAGGAAATAAATAGCAAAACTATGATAGTGGGGGATTTGAATCTTCCCTTCTCAGATAAATCTAAATAAAAAATAAATAAGAAAGAATTGAAGGAGATAAACACAATTATAAATAAGATAGATTTCTGGAAAGAATTGAATGGGAATAGAAAGGAATATACATTTTCTCAGCAGTATATGGTATCTTTACAAAAACTGACCATATATTAGAGCACAAAAACTTTATAGTTCAGTGCAGAAAAGTGGAAATACTAAATGTATGTTTTTCATATGATAATGTAATAAAATTATATTTAATAAGGGGCCATCCAGAAACAGATTAAAAACTAATTGGAGACTAACCAACCTAATCTTAAAGAATAAGTGGGTTAAAGAACAAATAATAGAAACAACAATTTTCATTAAAGAGAATGACAATAATGAGACAACATAACAAAACATGGGATACAGCAAAATTAGTAATCAAATGAAATCTTACATTTCTAAATGTTTATATCAATAAAATAGAGAAAGAGCAGACCAATGAACTGGGGTTACAGTTTTAAAAACTAAAAAAAGAATAAACTGAAAGTCCCCAATTAAACACCAAATTGGAAATCCTAAAAATTAAAGATGAGATTAATTAAATTTAATGTAAGAAACCATTGATTTAATAAATAAAACTAGAAGTTCATTTTATGGGGGAAAAATAAAATAGATAAACCATTGTTTAATAAGATTTTAAAAAGAGAGAGAGAAAAGCAAATTACTGGAACCAAAAATGAAAAGAGTAAGTATACCACTAAAGAAGATAAAATTAAAGGAATTATGAGGAATTGTTTTTCTCAATTATATGCCAATAAATGTAGGAATTTAAGTGAAATGGAGGAATTCATACAAAAACATAAACTGCCTGGATTAACAGATAGACTATCTAAATAAGCCTATTTTAGAAAAAGAATTTGAAAGGGCCATAAATGAACTTCCAAAGGAAAAAACCATCAGAACTAGATGGAAGTACAGATATTTAAAGATCAACTAATTCCAATATTAAATAAACTATTTAAAATGAAAATGAAAAAGTCCTGCCAAACAAACTCCTTTTATGAAAAAAAATATGGTCTTGATACCTAAACCAGGAAAAGTAAAAACAGAGAAAGAAAATTATAGACCAATTTCACTAATGAATATTGATGCAAAGATTCTAAATAAGATAATAGCTAGGAGACTACAAGAATATATCACAAAGATTATACATTCTGACCAAGTGGGATTTATACCAGAAATGCAGGAATGGTTAAATATAAGGAAAACTATTAATATAATTGATTATATGAATTAAAAAAGTAACAAAAACCATATTATATCAATAGATGCAGAAAGAGCTTGATAAAACACAAATTTATTCCTATTAGAAACACTTGAAAGCATAAACAATAAGAACCATCTACCTAAAATCATCAGCAAGCATTATTTGTAATGGAAAAGCTAGAAGCCTTCCCAATAAGATCAAGAAAGAAACAAGAATGCCTATTATCATCAATATTATTCAATATTATGTTAGAAATGCTAGCAATAAGAGAAGAAAAAGAAATTGGAGGAATCAGAATGGGCAATGAGGTAATAAAAAAACTGTTTCATTTTGCAGATGATATGATGATATACTTGGAATATCCTAGACACTCAACTAAAAGTTAGTTGGAAAAATTAGCAATGTTAGCCAAGTAGCATGATATCAAATAAACCCACATAATCATCAGCATTTTTATATATCACCAACAAAACCTTGCAAGAAGAGATGGTAAGAGATACCCCATTTAAAATAACTGTGGACAGTATAAAATACCTATGAGTATATCTACCAAGATAAACCCAGGAACTATATGAACAGAATTATGAAAGACTTTTTATACAAATAAAGTCAGATTTAAATAATTGAAGAAATATTCAATGTTTATGGGTAGGCAGAGCCAAAATAATAAAAATGACTATTCTACTTAAACTAATCTACTTATTTAATGCTATCAGAATTAAATTATCAAAAATTTATTTTAATGAACTAGAAAAAAGTAAAATTTATTTGGAAAAAGAAAAAGTCAAGGAATGAATTTTTTTAAAAGAGCAATGGAAGGAGTTTTAGCAGTATCAGATCTTTGACTATATTATAAAGCAGTGATTAGCAAAGCTATCTGTTACTAAGAAACAGAAAGGTAGATCAGTAGAACAGAGTAGACATACAATACATAGTATTAAATGATTATAGTAATCTTGTGTTTGACAAATGTAAAGATTTAAGTTTTGGGGATAAGAATTCATTATTTGGTAAAAATTCTTTTGAAAACTAGAAAGTTAGAAATTGGGCATTGACTGGTATCTTACCATTTATCAAGATAAGGTCAAAAGGGATACATGGCCTAGATATAAAAGAAGATATCATAAGAAAATCAGAAGAATATGGCCCTATTAGACTTAGAGATAGGAGAGCAATTATGAATAAACAAGAAAGAGAGTATTGTGAGGTATAAAATAATTGATTTTGATTACATTAAATTAAAAAATAGGGGGAAGTTAGGTGGCACAGTGAATAGAAAACCAGCCCTGGAGTTAGGAGGACCTGAGTTCAAATCCAACCTCAGACACTTAACACACAAAAAACTAGCTGTGTGACCTTGGGCAAGTCACTTAACCCCAATTGCCCTACCTTCCTCCCTCCAAAAAGCAAAAAAAAAAAATAATCTAAAAATAAAATATCAAGAGAAATTATGAAAAGTAGACATAAAGGGAAAAACCTTTAAGGAAGACCTTCAAGACCTCAAATTATATTATAAAGCAGCTGCCATCTGGTATTGGTTTAAAAGACAGAGAGATAACTGAAATAGCATAGGCAAGGGAGAATCAGAAATAATGGAACTCAATAACCTATTTTTTGATAAGGTGGAAAACATAAATTACCTAATAAAAATACCCTTTAAAAAACTATTAGGAAAACTGGAAATTAGTCTGGGAGAAATTAGGCTTAGACCAGAATCTTATGCCATATTCCACAATACATTCTAAATGGATACACAATCTTAATATTAAGGATCTTAATATCTAAAAATTAGGAGAGAATCAGATACCTTTCACAGTTATGAAAAATGAATCTAGAAAAATGAATATGATCACATAGGCATAGTATGACTAATAGTCATTCTTCTATACATAAGTAGTCAAAGGATATTAACAAATTGCTCTCAAAAGGACTGAAGTCACAACCACAAAAAAATACTCTAAATCATTAATAATAATAGGAGCGAATTGGGGGGTGGGGCTTTTTGGAGAGCAGTTGGTGTAAAGTGACTTGCCCAAGGTCACATAGCTAGTTTTTGTGGATTTGATCTCAGGTTCTCCTGACTCCAGGGCTGGTGCTCTATTCACTGTGCCACCTAGCTGCCCCTGGAATGAATCTTTTTTAAAAAGAACCCTGTAGTTTCCCCTTATATCCTGAAAATTGGCAAAGAAAACAAAAATAGAAATGTCAAGGTGAGAGGGGTTGTAGTATGATATGCACATTAAACACTGTTGGTGGAGCTGTGAAATAGTATAACCACTTTGGAAAGCAATTTGGAATTATTCAAATAAGTTGTCCATACTTTTGAACTACAGACTCCATTACTGGGCTTATACCCCAAGAAAGTCATTAATAAAAAGAATGTACCTGTTTATACCGAAATACTTATAGTTGTACTTTTTATGATAGCAAAGAATTGGAAAGTTGTTACCTATTGATTGGGAAATGACAGAACGAATTGTGGCTAAAAAAATTAATGTATGTGATAAATATACAAAAAAATTGTATGTGATAAATATACAAAAGCATGGGAAGATCTTAATGAAACATCTTCACGATGAAGAGTAAAATAAGTAGAGCCAAGAAAACAATATACATGTTAAATACAACAGTGCAAATGAGAAGGAATCTAACTTATCCTCATTACAGATAATATTTGCTGATGGTTTTAGATATGTAGCATTTAAAGGAAATTTCCATTTATTCCTATGCTCTCTAATGTTTTTAATAGGAATCAGTATTGCATTTTGTCTATGGCTTTTTCTGTATCTGTTGAGATAATCTTGTGATTTCTGTTGGTTTTGTTAAGATATGATCAGTTATACTGATAGTTTTGCTAATATTGAACCAGCCCAGTGTAGCAGCAAGCACCCCAAGCGCGTCTTCAGGGTTTGCTGCCCATACAGGTTCTTGGATCTGCTTTGTTAAAGGAAAGCAACTCAAAATGGGTTAACAAGCTTACTTTAATCAGTCGGACATATATCGTTTACCTTGTTCAGGGGAAAAAGGTCAGCACCCCAAACTTCAAAATATACAGACAGAATTATCAAGACATTAACAGATCAAGTAGACAGCTTTCCAAACTGTCCAGCCATTACATCCACACCCAGTCAACATCTGGGTTTTTCAAAGCCGGGGGACTCTCAACAACGGCTTCCCATAATTCAGATCAAATCACAGAACACTTCTCAAAGTGAGTCCCAAAACAAAGCTACACATCAGGGCTTATATGGCCTTCTCCTGGCTCAGAGAATGTAACAACCTTATTGACTCACTGGCCAATCAAGAAGTATCTACTGAAAAACAAGCCTCCCTCCCCAGGCTTCAGGTGCACTTTACCCTAGGGGCAGGGAAGATCTTCCAAATTTGCATTCCCATTACACCCTGCATTCCTGGTATAAATCTCATCTGGTCATACTATATGATCCTTATGATATATTGCTGTCATTTCCTTGCTAGTATTTTATTTAACATTTTTTTTTGCATCAATCTTCATTAGGGAAATTGGTCTAGCTTTCTATCTCTGTTTTTGCTCTTCCTGGTTTAGGTATCAGTACAACATTTATGTCATAAAAGGAATTGGGTAGGACTCCTTCATCTATTTTTCCAAATAGTTTATTTAGTATTGGGATTAACTGCTCTTTAAATGTGTGCTAGAATTCACTTCTGAATCCATCTGACCTTGGAGATTTTTTCTTATGGAGTTCATTGATGGCTTCTTCAATTTCTTTTTCTAAGATTGGGTTATTTAAGTATTCTATTTTCTCTTCCATTAATCTGGGCAATTTATATTTTTGTAACTTTCCATTTTGCTGATATTGTCAGATTTATTAGCATACAGTTGGGCAAAATAGCTCTTAAAAATTGCTTTAACTTCTTTATTGGTGGTGAATAGCCCTTTTTGTTTTTGATACTGGTAATTTGGTTTTCTTTTTCCCCCTTTTAAATCAAATTAATCAATAGTTTATCTATTTTATTGTTTATTTTTTCATAAAACCAACTCCTAGCTTTATTATTAGTTCAATGTTTTTCTTACTTTCAGTTTTATTATTTGCTCCTTTGATTTTTCAGGATTTCCAATTTGGTATTTAATTGGGGATTTTTAATTTGTTCTTTTTCTAGTTTGGGTTTTTGTTTGTTTGTTTTTAGCTGCATACCCAATTTGCTTTCTCTATTTTATTGACATAAGCATTTAAACATACACACTCTCCCCTAAGTACTACTTTGGCTGCATCCCAAAAATTCTGATATGTTGTCTCATTCTTGTTATTTTCTTTAATGAAATTATTGATTGTTTCTATGATTTGTTCTTTGACCCACTTTTTCTTTAGGATTAGATTATTTAGTTTCCAATTAATTTTTAATTTATCTTTCACCTGTCCTTTATTGAATCTAATTTTTATTTCATTATGATATGAAAAGGATGCATTTAATATTTCTGTTTTTCTACATTTGGTTGTGAGATTTTTATGCCCTAATACATGATCAGTTTTTGTGTAGGTACTGATGGGGGAATGGCAATAGGTTATACAGGGACTCTGTTCAATGACCAGAATCCCTTCAATGCAGTCTGGAAGGAATTCAGTAGGCCCAAGCAATCTTGAAGTCAGGATTGTAAAAGTTTATTGTTACACTTTACTGCAGGCAAGGGTTCTTAGGGAACCTGCAAACTTAAAGAAGCCATAGGTATAGTTTTTAAGGAGTCAGGACAGTAAATCAGGTGTCAATGATGCTAACTAGGTGAGTAAGGGTGGGATTTGGGAGGAGTTAAGGAGTGGTCAGTGCTTAAAGGGACATGTACTTTTAATATCAACTGAGCAGGCCAGGCTTATTGCCCATAATTCACTGGGAAATAGCCCAAGGGGTTTGGTTTTTGGCTTGAAACATCACTAAGTCAGCTAGCAGTCAGGGCTGACTGAGAAATGCCTAGTCTGCCACCTGTCATGTTTGACAGGATGCATTTGAGGAACCAAGGCTAACATAGACTCAGTATGTGTATAATTGGCTAAGGAGTTAACCTATAGATAGTGCATTGAAGGATTCATAGGTGTAGCTTGTTATTGTTCCAAGCAGAGATAAACAATTCATGAGTTGTTGCTGGGCAGAGTGCTGGCAGGGTGAAGGTGCAGAGTTAATGCTCTGAGGCTGAAGGGGGTGGGGGTGGGGTGGAGAAATGTGATTTTACAGACTGGCTTTACAAATTGATTTTACAAACTGATATTACAGATTGATGTTACAAACATAGATCCCAAGCACCCCATCAGTACCATATGCCACTAAGAAAAGGTATATTCCTTTCTATTTCCATTCAATTTTCTCCAAAGGTCTGTCACATTAACTTTTCTAAAATTCTATTTGCCTCCTTAACTTCTCTCTTGTTTATTTATTTTTTTGGTTAGATCTATCTAGTTCTAAGAGAGAAAAGTTGAGGTCCCCAATTACATAGTTTTATTCCCTATTTCCTCCTGCAACTCATTTAAATTCTTAAAAAATTTAGATACCATACCCTTTGTTTGCACATATGTTTATTATTGCTATTACTTCATTGTCTCTGGTACCTTTTAGAAAGACATAGTTTCCTTCCTTTTGTCTGTTTTAATTAGTTATTTTTGCTTTTGCTTTGTCTGAGATCATGATTGATGCCTCTGCTTTTTTTTTTTTTCACTTCAGCTGAAGCATGAGATCCTGCTCCAGTCCTTTACCTTTACTCTGTGTGTCCTTCAAATTAACAGAGTAAATGGAAAGAATAACCACATACCCACAAAAATCAAGTGAATGTAACAAGATTATAAAGACAATGCATGACTCAGATGAAGAGATATGAGAAAAAACTCCTACCCCATGCTTTTGTAGAGGTGGGAGATCCATAGGTTTTACACATTGTGCAAGTTTTCAGATTTTTTCAGCCTATCTATCCATTGTGCCGATTTTTTTTCCTCTTTAAAAAATATTATTTCTTATATGGTATGGAAGAAAAGGGAGAAGGATACTGGGGATGACTATGATGATGATAAACAGAAAATATAAATGAAAACTTACTTTAAGATTTTTTTTTTTTAGGCAATCGGGGTTAAGTAACTTGCTCAAGGTTACAAGGCCAGTTATTTCTGGGTGTGGTGCTGAGTGTCTGAGCCCAGGATTCGATCTCCAGGTCGTCCCAACACTGGAGCCGGTGCTCTTACTCGCTGAGCCACCTGGCCGCCCCAAGATTTTTTTTAAAAAGATGAATGAGAGGAAAGAGGCACATAAACCCTTAAGTTTTGAGTATAGGATATAGTTTTTTAATAGAATATAAGTTCTTTGAAGTCAGACATTGTATCACTTTTGGTTTTGTATCCTCAATGTATATCATACCTGCCATGTAGATATCTAATGAAGCCGTCTGAAAATTTTAAACTAAGTTCAAAGATTGGAAAAATAGAGGTAAATGTAAGAAAAAAAATAGATAACCAAAAACAACTCACTTTGGAAAAAAAATCAAGCAGAGATTATTTAAGAATCACTGTATTCTTTGAAAACCATGACCAAGAAAAAACCTGAATGCCATATTTTTAAAAGAAAACAAAACTACCTAAACCTTTTAGACCAGAAAGTAAAATATTTAAAAATCCTCCACTCACCTCCTGAAAGAAACTCCAACATAGAAATATACAAGAATGCCATAGCCAAATCCTGGAGCTCCCAAGTCAAAGAAAAAATACTACAGTCTGCCATAAAGGATGAGTTCAAATTTCAAGAAACTTAGACTCATTCAAGACTTTGATGCAAATCTTAAAAAGAAGAGAAAGTCTTGGTACATGTTAATCCAGAAGGGAAAAGACAAAGGTTTACAACCAAGAATTACTTAAACTGTAAAACTGAATACAATACTATAGAGGAAAATTGAGCTTCCACTGAATAGAAAACTATCATTCATTCTGGATGAAAATATAAGAGCTAGTATAAACTTTAAAATGTAACCAGAGTTATCAAGAAAACCTAGAAATGTAAATGCATTTGAACAATTGAAAGGGTTGACAGAAAGACGTACATACATTCTAATAGAAGAGATAAGCTCCCTTAGACTATCACTGTCTTTAATGGTCACAGAAAAAAATATTAACACTGGCACTGGGTGTGATTTTCTTCTGCTTTTCTGGTTTTAAGAGAGAAAAGGAATACAGTAGGAATAAAATGAGAGGAAAAGGAGAGAAACCTATTGTGCATAATTATGTGATTAAAAGTATATACAAACATAAAAGAAGGGGTGAGGAGGTAAGGCAGAGAATTTCAAAATCTTCATTCTCATCTGAACCCCAACCCTGAAGGAGGATGAGAGACAGAGAGACAGAGAGACACAGAGAGAGAGAGAGACAGAGAGAGAGAGAGACTGACAGAGACAGAGACAGAGACAGACAGAGACAGAGAAAGACAGAGACAGAGTTGGTGTGTAGAAATACATTAAACTCAACAAGGAAACAAGATAAACAGGGGGTCAAGAGGAGGAGAGAGGAAGGTTTATGATAGGTGTGCATCTGTAGAGGTAAGTCACAAGCACAACTTTGAAGATTGGATCATAAAGCAGGAATTAAAAAGAAAATATAAGAACTAGAGATTAGGGAATTGGCTTGGTGAGAATAAAGGAAAAGAGTAGTAGGACCTGATAACTACAATTATAAATTATTTGTGTTGATAAGATTCCTTCTTTTTCTTAATTTCCTTCTTCGAAAAGAAAAGGTCAGGGAAAAAGAGTAGAAAAGCCAGTAAGCAGGTCTACTGAGTCTTTTTGCTAATTGACAGATAAGGAGATTGTTTCATTATCCCCATAGATCCCAAGGACTGAGTATGAACACTCGTAGGCTATTGCTAGACCTATAGACAATAGCCTGGAGAGCAGTTAGGAAAGTTTCTAGTTTGTAGCGTGGCTAGAATTTCAGCGGATAAGTCTTTGTAGATAGGATTAGACGCCACTGGAAGTTGGGGGATGCTCATGAATAAGAGTCCCTTTGCAATGGTGACATGCTCTGCAACACAGGACCCTATAGAAAGCCCTTGCTAAAGTGGCTTCCTGCCTTTTCAAACCTCCACTTCATGGATTCTCCGCTCAGTGTTGTCTTTATTTCCTAGGACCATGAACTCCATTTCCACCGAGATCAATTATTTTAGTTTTGTTTACTTAAAAATAGTAAATCTTGCATTTTATATCCTCTTTTTGTGGAATAAGATATACTGGCAGTGGTATTTTAAAATTTTACATAATTACTAAAAAGCCGGTTTTCATGTCAGGCATAATAAACAGCATGGGCAAAGCGACAGGAAGACACCAGTTGACTTGGGGGGCACAGTTCAATTTGGCTGGAAAATCCAACGCCTGGAATGGGAATTATGAAATAAAGCTGCCAACTGTGAATAGTATTGCGATTTTACTCTGGAAGCAATATGGAGGCACTGGAGAAAAACAAAGCGTAACAGAACCATATCTATTCACTAGAAAAACTAGTCTGCCTGCGGCACCCAGCTGTGCCGCAATCGACCCGACATTCCAAACCTCCAGCCCCAGGACTCCGCCCGGAAGGCGAAGGCGCCAGATCACGCAGGCCGGGCGGGGAAGCGCTGGAGGAAAACTCCAGTCCCGGAATAACCGAAAAGGGCTGGGAACAGAAGCCACTGCCTCCTATTCCCCACCCTCAACCGGCAAACAAACAGACAGACAAACAGATGCCTCTGCTCTTAAAATCAGGGCCAAACTACACCACAAACACCGGTACACTCCATTTCCTACGCCATCAAAGGGAGTCTCGACTAAGCTTTGTCTCGGCGCGGCGTACGACGCTGGGTAGCGTGAGACGAGAGGCGGAACTTCCGGTTCCGCGCTTATGTGACCTTAGAATAGTTTCCGGGACGGATGCGGCCGGAGTTTACCACGCTGTATCCGAGGGTGAGTTCGGAGATTATCCGCTTTTTCTTGGGTCTCGGGATCCGGTTACTTTGAAGATCTCAGGGCCACTGAGGGAAGCCGGGGGGTGGGGTGGGGGGGGGGGGGTCAGCGGGGGGAGTAGAGGGGCGCGAAAGGAGAGAACCGGAGCTCGGCTGTTTAACAAAAATTTCACAGGTGGAAGCAATTGAATGATGGTTTACTTTTTACCTCTTCCATCGCCACAACCCAGTGATAGAAGCAAGTGATGTATCAGTGAAGACTGAGTATCAGAGTTTAAAAATGGATTTTTCCCAAATCAAAGCTGCATCCCTTAGGAATGTTTAATACAGGAGCCAAGAACATTTCTCACTTGCCCTCTATCCCCGGTACCATGTGCACGTTTTTTACACTAGAAATTGAGTTATGCAAAATGTTAACTTTCTTTTATTTTTCTAGTGTGGATCACCACCAAGAAAACTACACAAGTGTTTGGAGTTTAGGTGCCTTATGAGAGATGGCGTGGTGGTGCCGTTAAAGTAAAATGTGTTGTGCTTTTCTGGCCTACGTCCATTAATGGAAAGGGCTTAAAGTCAATAAAGAGGACTGCACGCAAAATCAGAACCCGTTGCTGGGTAAGGGATTACTTATCTTCGCTTTTGAACTGTCCTTTATACACTGAAGTCCTGTAGTAAGAAGTTTAAATGAGTAAAATTATAGTACAGAATTTAACATTAGAAATTGCTTAGTAGTCTTCTAGAAAAATCACATTTTTTTTAGTATCTGAAGCAGTCAGGCATTTTATTGCATTGTTATAACTTGGGTTTAGAAGTTTGATGTTTTGTTTTTTTTTCCCGCAGAATTATGTTGTTTGATTATTCTAGTAATGTCAGTGGTTAAAGCAGCGATTAAAAGTTGGAAGGGTCTTTAGAATTATCTAGTGTTCCAAAATAGTATTTAATTTTAGAGAGCTAATAATGTAATTTTTCCTTTTGGTAATGATAGGCATGGAATATCAGTTCCCCCCGTAACTCCCTACCAGGTTGCCACCACAGCTTCTTTAGTCTTTTCTCCTTAATGCTTCTGGTTGAGTTTTTTAGCTTTTCTGCCCTTCAGGATTCTTATTGACAGGCTAGACTTGGTCTCTAAAAGCAGTAAATGAAGCAACGTGGAAGAAGAGATAACTTAGTTTGGACCCAAATATAGCTTCAGTACGTTCCTTTTTTCCTCCTAATTTATTATTTGTTTTTAACATTCTTTTATTTTTAAATTGGAGATTCCAAATTCTCCCTCCCTCTCACCCACAGAGAAGGCAAGCAATATGATATCAGTTGTACATGTGAAATTATTTCCATATTAGCCATATTGCCCCCCAAAAAGGCAAGAAAATAAACTGAGAAAATTATACTTCAATTTGCAGACATCCTCATTTTTCTCTTTGGAGGTAGATATTTTCATCATGAGATCTTTGGAATTTTCTTGGATCATTGTATTGATCACAGTACCCAAGTCTTTCAAAGTTGATCATAATTAAAACATTGCAGTTACAGTGCACAACGATCTCCCCCTAGTCTTCTCACTTTATTTTGCCTCAGTTTACATAGGTCTTGGCACATTTTTGTGAAACCATCTCCAGACCCACCCTCTCATTTTGTCATTTCTTATAGCACAATAGTACTCCATCACCATCATATGTCACATCTTTTTTTTTTTTTTAATAAAGCAATCGGGGTTAAGTAACTTGCTCAAGGTTACACGGCCAGTTATAATTTCTGGGTGTGGTGCTGAGTATCTGAGCCGGATTTGATCCAGGTCATCCCGACACTGCAGCCAGTGCTCTTACTCGCTAAGCCACCTGGCCGCCCCTATATGTCACATCTTATTGAGCCATTCCCCAGTTGATGAGCATGCCCTCAAATTCTAATTCTTTGCCACCTCAAAAAGAACTGCTATAAATATTTTCATACATGTAGGTCCTTTTCCTTTGATCTCTTTGGGATACAGATCTAGTAGTGGCATTGGGTATGGTACATGATGTCAGAGAGTATGCACAGTTTTATCGCCCTTAGGGCATAGTTCCAAATTATTCTCCAGAATGATTGGGCCAGATTATAACCGAACCAACAATGAATTAGCGAACTTATTTTCCCTCATCTCCTTTTGGATTTGTCATTTCTGAGAGGAGTGAAGTGATACCTCAAGAGTTGTTTCCATTTGCATTTCTCTAATCAATAGTGATTTAGAGCATTTTTTCCATATAACTATGGATGGCTCTGATTTCTTTTGAAAACTACCTGTTCATATCCTTTGACTATAAATTGGGGAATGGCTCTTATTTTTATACATTTGATTCAGTTCTCCGTATAATTGAGAAATGAGGCCAATATTAGAGAAACTTAAAATTTTTGCATTACTTCATTGTTTATGGTACCTTTTAGTACAGTGTAGTTTCCCTGATTGTCTCTTTTAACTAGATCTATTTTTGTTTTTGCTTTGTCTTGAGATTGGGATTTCTATCCCTCCCTTTTTTATTTCAGCAGAAGCATATTAGATTTTTTTTTTTTTAAGCAATTGGGGTTAAGTAACTTGCTCAAGATTACAGGGCCAGTTATTTCTGGGTGTGGTGCCAAGTATGAGCCTGGATTCGATCCCAGGTCATCCTGACTCTGGGGCCGGTGCTCTTACTCACTGCACTACCTGGCCGCCCCTGCACATTAGATTTTGATCCAGTTCCTTGTTTTAAGTCTCTGTGAGTCTTACTGTTTCACGTGTGTCTTTGTAAACAGCATATTGCTAGATTTTGGTTTCTAATCCATTCTCTTATCTGCTTTCATTTTCTGGGTGAGTTTATCCCACTTACATTCACAGTTATGATTACTGTTTCTGTCCATCTCATTTTCTTCTGTTTCTTTTTTTCTTTTTATTCCCTCCCTCCTCAAAAGTCTGTTTTGCTTCTGACCAGTACCTGCCTTGATCCACCTTCCTTTGTTGATTTCCACCCCCTTTCTCTGATATCCCCTTATCCCACCTCCCTGTTGGGTAGATAGATTTCCATACCCATCTGAGAGAGAGAGAAAGTGTGTGTGTATGTGTGTGTATTCCCTCTTTGAACCAATTTCAATGGAAGCATAGTTTAAGCATTCTTCACTCCTCCATTTTCCGCTCTACTGTAAAAGCTCTTCCTTGTGTGTCTCTTTTATGTGAGAAAATTTTCCCCATTTTGCTTCTCCCTTCCCCCTTCTAGTGCTTCCCTCTTTCTCACACTTTCATATTTTTTTGGAGATCATCCCAACGTTGACTCATACCTATGCAGACTCCTAACTGCCCTAAAAAATGATAAATTTCTTAGGAGTTACACGTATCATCTTCCCATATAGGAATGTAAATAGTTTAATTGATTGAGTCTCTTATTATTCTTTCATGTTTACCTTTTTTATATTTCTCTAGAGTCTTGTGTTTAATGTCAAATTTTCTATTCATTGCAGGTCTTTTCATTAGGAATGATTGAAAGTCCTCTCATTAAATTTCCATTATACTTCCTACCTCCTTGCCTTCCTGAATATCATTTTCCAAGCCCTCCACTCCTTTAATGTGGAAGCTGCAATATTTTGTGCAAACTCAACTGTGGCTCCACGATATTTGAATTGTTCTAGCTCTTGGCAATATTTTCTTCTTGACCTGGGAGCTATAATTTGGCTATAATATCCCTGGGAGTTTTCATTTTCGAATCTCTTTTAGGAAATAATTGGTGGATTCTTTCAATTTCTATTTTAGCCTCAGGATCTAAGATATTGGGGCAGTTTACCTTTACAGTTGAAATATGATATCTGAGTTCTTTTTTTAATAAGATTTTCTCTCCTAGATCTATTTTCCAAGCCAGTTGTTTTTCTGATGAGATATTTCACATTTTCTTCTTTTTTCATTCTTTTGACTTCTTTTATTGTTTCTTGATGTCTTATAGAACATTAACTTCCAGTAGCTCAATTCTTATTTTTTAAGAAATTATTTTCTTCAGTGAACTTCTGTACCTCCTTTTTGTATTTGAGCAAATCTGCTTCTTGAAGAGTTCTTTTCTTTAATGAGTTGTTGTGCCTCTTTTACCATTAGACTAATTCAGCTTTTTAAGTTGTTATTTTCTTCCATTTTTTGGTGCTTATTATAAAATAAGCTATTAACTCTCTTTAATAATTTTCTTGCATTTCTTTCCCAAATTTTTCCTCTACCACTCATATCTTTCTCTAACTCTAATAGCAATTTTTTTTTTTTGCTTTTTGGAGGGCAGTTGGGGTTAAGTGACTTGCCCAAAGTCACACGGCTAGTAAGTGTGTCATGTGTCTGAGGCCAGATTTGAACTCAGGTCCTCCTGACTCCAGGGTCAGTGCTCTATTCACTGTGCTATGTAGCAGCTCCTCTTCTAGCAACTCTTGTTGGGCTTGTGTCCTGTTAGCATTTTTTTTTTTTTTTGAGGCTTTGCTTGTTCCTGTTTTTACATTATTATCTTCTGAGTTTGTGGGTCTTCCCTGCCACCATGGTAGCTTTTTTATGATCAAATTCTTTTTGTTGTTTTCTCATTTTTCTAGCCTTTTTCTTGACTTTGAACTGCATGGCTTTTCGTTTATTTATTTTGGAGGGGGGAAGGCAAGGCAATTGGGGTTAAGTGACTTGCCCAAGTTCACACAGCTAGTGACACACTCACAAGTGTCTGAGGCTGGATTTGAACTCAGGTCTTCCTGATTCCAGGGTTGGTGCTCTATTCACTGTACCATGTCCCTGTCCCTGAACTTCATATTAAAGTTAGACTCTGCTCACCTGGGGTTGCAGAGGCCCTGTCCCAAACTTCAGGCTTTCTTTGTACTGCTGTTTTCAGAATTACTTCTAGGGTTCTGTAAGTTTTCAGTGCTTCCAAGGTGGTATGATCCTGGGTAAGGTGTGGTCACTGCTCTCCCCCATGCTCTAGTCTTTACTCAGGAAGGGCCCCTGCTTCCCTGCCGCTGCAAATGCCTCGTGTTTCTTTCTGCCTAGAACTGCCACCAGAGCCTCTACTCCCTTGTAACCCATCACGAGCTGTCCTTTCTGCCAGGGAACTGTGACCCAGGACTGCTTTGGGCATTAGAGTTGCCAGTCAGTGCCTATCAGGGGTGTCTTTCTGACTAGTTGTCCGACCCCCTTCCCATACCTGGGCTAAGAGCTGCTGAAGCTGCTGCACTGCCTTCAGAGTGTGCTCCTGGTGTTGGCTCATGTGCCATAGAAAGGCCTCCATCCACTGTTACAGATTTCTCCTGCCAAACTCCTAAATTTTCCTAGGCTACAAAAATGTAATATGTCTAACCATAACCTTTTGTTGGCTCTACCACTCAAAAATTTTATTTGAGGCATTATTTTATTGGATTTTTGGAGGGGGAAAGGCAGGGCAATTGAGGTTAAGTGACTTGCCCAAGGTCACAGGGCTAGTGAGTGTTAAATGTCTGAGGCTGGATTTGAACTCTGGTCTGTCTGTATTCTATTCACTGGGCCACCTAGCCACCCCTGAGGCATTATTTTAAAGTTGTTTGGAGTGGAATGTTGAGAGAATTCAGCTAGGTTCCTGACTCTACCATCTTGGCTCTGTCTCCTCTTAATGCAGAGGCTCCCAAATTTATTTGGTCTACCACCCCCTTTTCAAAGAAAAAAATTACTCAGCACTTCCCTGGAAATCTCCTTTAACAGTTTTTTTTTTTTTCAAAATTTGGATCATTTCAAAAAAATGTAAAGTTTTTTTAATGATGCATCTTAAATTTAATAATGTAAATTTGTCTATTTTTTCCTGCATTGAAAAGTTGATGATGCCATATTGCTTCATGTAACCATATAGTATCTTATTGTAAATGCACATATTCCTGTCAGTGTATACTGGACTTCTCAACACACTCACCTGCTAACACTTGCTTGTTAAAACTAGTCAGTGGACTTGGCCAGTCGTTGGTTAAAACTTGGCATTTTGTGTGTTATTTTGAAAATAATGTAATCCCTACAATTTTAACTATTACACAACAGATGAAACATGTACAAATAGTTCTTCAAAATTTTGTTATCTTCTTTTCTTATTTTCCACAGCCCCCTTATTTTTATTCAACACCCCCCAAATGTACCCGAGGTTTATTTACCACTGCTAGTCCCCAGCCCTTCCCCAACTCATCATGTAAGTGTCCCCCAGGGGGCAGTGTCACCCACTTTGGGAACCTATGTTAGTGGTGGTGTTGCTTTTCTTTTCTATTTGCTTGCAGAGATCCCTAGTTCCCTGCTATTAAATAGCAGTGAAATCTTGGGAGAATTTTTGTAATGGCAGCTGCATGCACACCCTGCATGCTTTCAGATTAGAAGTTGGCCGTAGGTTTCTTCAACCAAAGCTATAGCTGAAACAAAGATGAACCTAAAAGTTATGATTATTTGTCACAGATTTTTAATTTAATATAATTTTTTCAAAAAATAACCTGCATTATTTAGACAGTCTCATTAGCAACTAGTTAAGAGATTGAGAAAGCGTTATTTATATAATTTCTTTATTTTTTAAATAAATTTTATATAAAATATATTTACTTAGTAAAGCAAATAAAGTAAAATTTCAGTAAATTTTCATTATATAATTATTTTCCAGGTCTCTCCTACAAAATGACTTCCTGTTTCACATTTTTAAGACACTTTGCCAGGCGATCTGTTGTGCCATTTGTCCTTCATAAGAAAGGAACAGGTTTATATTTTACCATTCTACATAAATGCCTTTCTTCTAGAACACCTGTTTTGTTTTATCCTAATAAGGAGAATGTCCCACCTATTGAGAAGATAGATTTGGATGAGTGGAAAAACACAATGAAATCTACTTTACCAGAGGAAAGAAGTAGTTTTACAACTGCAGATGATAATCTAACAGCAACTAGAGAGTGGATTGAGATGTGTAGGCTACTTAACAAAGAAGTACCAGAACATATTAGTGATGAGGATCTCAAAATGATAGCAGAATGTCCCAGCAAAAAGTCCAAAAAGAAAAAGCTCAAATATTTATATATGAAAGAAATACATAAGAAAGCTAAGAGAGAAAAACGTGAAAGGAAAAGAGCAGAAAGGGATGAAATTGCAGAGCAACAACAACTTGGAAATGCTGAAGAATCTGAAAATACAGAGCTAAAGAACACTTTTCTCTTGCCGCTTAAGGATAGAGCTTGGAAAACTGAATGGGACTGGAGAAATGCCCAGGCAATGAGGTTTGGCCAGCCTTTAGTTTTTGACATGGCTTATGAAAATTTCATGCCTGAAAGAGATTTAAAGAACACCGTGTGCCAACTCTTAGAAAGTGAAGGAGCCAATCGAAAAAATATAGATCCATTCCATATATATTTTTGCAATCTCAAAGTCGATGGTGTTTATCACAAAGAATTACTTTATCGTTATAAAGAGAAATGGGACCAATTGCTTTTGACAACAACAGAAAAGTCACATGTAGATATATTCCCAAGAGAAAGTCTTATCTATCTAACTGCTGATTCTCCCAATGTTATGACTACTTTTAGACATGACAAAATTTATATAATCGGATCTTTTGTTGATAAGTGTTCACAGCCCCGAGTATCTTACGCAAATGCAAAACGACTGAATTTAGCAAGTGAACGTCTTCCATTGGACCGATATCTTCATTGGGAAATTGGAAATAAAAATCTCACCTTAGACCAAATGATGCGTATATTATTAACTCTTAAGAATACTGGTGATTGGAAAAAGGCACTGCAGTTTGTTCCAAGGAGAAAGCATAGTGGTTTTCATAATGTTTCCATTGATTCCAAGAATTTTGTCAAGGATTTGCAGAAAAATAACTCAGAGATTAAGAAACCCTTTCGAAAATTGTCTGCAAATGTACAGAGCAGGGGAATATGGTGGAAAGATGAGTAATACAATCTTAAAATAAATACCAGAATGTTTAAACAATTATCATTAATTTGAATTGTGTTTTTCATTAGATTGCTGATTGGGATTCCTGTTCATTTCTTTAAGGTATTACTTCCATGTTACAGGTGTGTCAGTTATTCTGCTAATTTACTATATAGAGCTCCTATCTCTGGGAAGAGTGCTTTAGAGAGCCTGAGTCCCAAGGAAAACTGAACTATTATCAATTGTGCAGAACAATAAATTGTGACATTCGTTTTTATTTGCGGTCTCTTTCAGATGATTTAATTCCCACTCTCATTAGATTTTTTTAAATAATTATTTTATAGATTCAATCAGCAAATGTCATTTCAACAAATATCACTTTATAATTGATTTCCAAGCTCAGTATTCTTATTGGTTGTTTTTTGTTTTCATATGTTAAAGTAAAAGGTGATTTAGTGCTGGATAAGTAGTACTTATTCACTAGATTTTTTTTTTGAATGATGAATAGAGAAAAGTTTTTGAGTACAACAAAAAAATGTTGGATAGATCTTTATAGTGCAGTATGAAGTTATTCTATTTATACTGATTTTCTTGCATAAAAATATCTAGTAAATTAAAGAAAGTCTACATTATCCTAAAATGCTGCCAAGCAGTTTTAAATCAGTATTTTTTCATGTTTTGAAAAATTCCAGCTAAAATATATCTTAAATTTATCTATGGAAAAGTAAGTGGTTTAGTTTTTTTCTTTTTCATTTTAAATTAAAATTTTGATAGCTTCCTTTTGTATTTACATCACAGTTACTTCTAGATATACCACCCCACTCACACCCACAAATATACCCAGGGAAACTTCCCTTGTTATGAGGAAAACCAGTTAAACTATCTAACACAGGTCAGGACAACTGACAATGTAAAAAAACAGTCGGCATCCATAGTCTCCCACTTTTTCAAGGAAAGGAGAAATGTGCATTTCTTTATCTTTTTAAGGCCAAGACCAGCCATTGCAATCACATAGCATTTGGCTTTCTTTTAGTGTTCTTGTTTTATATTATTGTAATTATGTATTTTCTTTTTTTTTTTGCTTGCCCTATTCTACTTAAGTACAAATTAGTCTTCCCATGTTTCTCTAAATTCCATATTCATTTCTTATTTTTTTCTTGCTTTTTTTTGGAGGGGGGAGGGTAGGGCAATTGGGGTTAAGTGACTTGCCCAAGGTCACATTGCTAATTTTGTGTTAAGTATCTGAGTTCAGATTTGAACTCAGGTCCTCCTGACCCCAGGGCTGGTGCTCTATTCACTGGCCACCTAGCCAACCCTATATTCATTTCTTATAATACTATAATATTTTGTTACATTCATAAGACCTAATTTGCTCAATCATTCCTCATTGATAGGCATCCACTCGGTTCCTTAGCTGATGTGTTTTAATCTTTCATAATATAAACTGGGAATATATTAAATTGGTTTATTCTAAGCCAAAGGGAAGAGATTCTCTGTTTGCCTGACATGCATGCTAATTTTAACCTCACAAGGATTTTTAGTTTATAGATAGCTTCTAGGAAAACAGTGTCACTTCACAGCTAGGTATCTTACCCAATGAAAATATACTCCAATACAAATGTACACTAGAAGGACCTACTCACCTGTACACATGGTGAGCCATTTCTGCCAGAGAATTGCTAGTTTCAGTTTTGGATGGAGTACATACTTTTCTGTAACCAGTTGTTGATAGAAACCTCTTCCTAAGCAGCTGCCAGCCTGTAAATACCACAGCTTTCTCTGCTGCCAAGTCTTCCACAGATTTCTGCCTCAGACAATTCAGTTTTGTTCTCGAAATTTCACCCCCCACTGTCCCCTAAACCTAGCATAGCCCCATAGCTGTAGGAACCAGGGAGTTCTACCTGCCCGAATTCTAGGATAATAGAAAAGTGTTCCCTAGAGTTTATGCCAACATCATAGGTTTCCATAATTGTCTCATAAAACCAATTTAAGCCTGAGTATCATAATATCCGAATTGGAGTCCCAGCTTTTCCACTCAAGAATTCTGGGTTTGGTAATGCTGGTTGGGTGTCCACACTGAAAAAGAGTGCAATGGGCCACCAGGACACCTGACTAGAAGCACCAACCCAGGCTGGAAATAGAGCTATGGATCCACAGTGGGGATCATACCTGAGTAACTGCTGCTCTACTAGCCTTAGTGAAAAGACCTAGTCTAAAAAAAATTAATCATTTTAACTAAAGCAGCTTCCTTTCCCAACTTTATGAACAGCATCATAATTGTATAGCAGTCCTAGAAGCACCAATCAATAAGTAAATTATTTTTTGATTGTGTACACAATTTAAATGCTTGAAGTGCAAGTTATGATACTAGGTGTTACAGAATGTATCCTAAGTGTAAGGGTTTTATGCCTGAGAAATTAACAGATCATCTAGGGAGTGAAAACATGAAGACAAAAGGATAGATTATAACATCTAGTGCCAGATTAACAGTATGTAGACAAGTGATACATAGAAATTTAAAGAAGGGAGTTACTGTGACCAAGAAAAGCTCAAGAGAGATTGAAATTGTGCTGAGTGCTATTCTCGTGGGAAAGACATCCAGCAAATCTTTCAAGTGGGAATGAGCAAGGCATAGTCTAAGGACTTAATATAGCTGCTTGGTTGGAGTGAAGAGTACCCTTAAGGAAGTAGTGGGAAATATGACTGGAAAGTTCAGTTGTATCCAGACGACTTAAGGTCTCCAGTATCAGAGTACGACATCTGGACTTTAAAATTACAGCATGTTAGAGCTAGAACGGATCTTCACCATCACCACCACGAAGAAATTGAGGAGTAATTGTGACACAATGCAAAGTATGAGTTTTGAATCAAAGGTTCCTTTAACTTTGCTTCTCAAAAGCTCATCCTAGACGTTATTTTATCTTCTGAATCCACTTTTTTTCATCTTAAAAATTATTTCTCAAGTCTCATCAAACTTTTAACAGTCTACAGTTGCCATTCAGTTTTCTCAACTGTAAAATGTGGATAATAATAGCACCTACCTCCCAAGGTCATCGTGAGGATTAAATGATAAAATATCTGGAAAGTGCTTAGCACAGTGCCCGGAACAATAGTAGGCACTTAATAAAATGCTAGTTTCCTTCCCTCCTTTTTTTCCTTTTCCTTCCTTCCGTCCCTCCCTTTCTTCCTTCCTTCCTTCCTGCGAGGGTAGAATCATAGGATCATCACCAGTTGCTCCTGGGTAAGGGAAGGCAGGCTTAAATGCTTCCCTCTGTGAACCTCAGTTCAATTTAACAAGTATTTGCTGTTAGTGCCTACTGTGATGCACCTGCTGTCTAGGTACTCGGATATCAAGTTTTTAAATAGTCCCTATCCTTAAACATTCTACTTGGGAGAAATAATTTGCACACATATAAATACAGAACATATGAAAGTTATTTTGAGGTGGGATGAATCTGGAAAGCCCCGTAATAGAGATGTAAGTGCACTGAGCCTTGAGAAATGGGCTTCCGGTGGGAAGCAATAAACATTTCTTAACTCTGCACGGGGCAGGCACAATGCTAAACGCTGGGAATACAAAAAGATGCTGCCCTCAAGGAGCTTCCAGTTTAATGGGGGAGACAACAAAAGGCCTGCAGACTAGGCAAGTCCAATTCTGTGCTGGGAATGCAGTTTCTAAGAGTGTAGTTAATGTGACATTAGTCTAAAAAGGTATGTTGGAACCAATGCGTGATCGGCTTTAAATGTCCAACAGAGGAGGTTTATATTTTATTGTTAGGAGCATTTAGGGAGCCACAACTTCCCGATAAAGAAGTGCTGGGATCGGACTTTAAGGAAAACCAGTTAGGCAGTTGTGGGGAAAATGGGCTGGAGAAAGGGAAGACGGGATGCCCCGTCCTAAAGCAATAAGGAAGCTCTGGCAACGGCACAAGCGAGATTGTCTCATTAGGGTCCTCCGGGCTCCCTTCCCGAAGTACGAATCTAAACTATCCATTTTGGTATAGGTTACCCAGGTCAATCGAATCGGATTAACGCGATTAAAAAACACAAAACCCAACCCTCTCTGTGATTGGCTGCGTGTTTAGCCAATCCTCGGTGGGGACCAGTCCGACACCTTCCTTCCGTGGCGTTAGAGGAGATGGCGTCACACTGCAGCTTCCGCCAGGGAGGGGTCTGAGCCGTTTCCCTCCTCCTGGAGACTACGGCCGACCGCCATTCGGTTCGCTCTATGGTGGCCGGGGCGGGGCCGTGGTCGTGACGTCCTTGGCGCGGTGGCGGGGGAGGAAGCCGCGGGGAAAATGGCGGACGGGAAAGCGGGAGAGGAGAAGCCGGAGAAGCCGCAGCGAGCAGGAAGCGCCGGAGGTGAAAAAAAACCCAGCGTCGCGGGCCGCGGGGGCCGCTCTGGGCCTTCCTCCGAGCTCCCCGGGTGGGGGGTGCGGGGGGATGCAGGAGGCCGAGGCCGGGGCGGAGGGAGAGGCGGGAGACGGGGACGGCCCGAGTGGATACGGCGGGGCTGGACTCTGGCGTGCCCCGCGCTTTTCTCCCCGAGGGCCCCGAGCACCGCATCCGCACGGACCAGCCCCGGGGGCGCCAGAGCCCACCCCCAAGCCGAGAGCCCTCCCCCGTCCCGGTCCTGGCCCTGGACCCTCCCTCGAGGAGGAGACTAGAGCCACGGGGAGATTGGGGGCGGGGTGGGGGAGGGGGACGGGCCTCGCATCACCCCAAGGCCTGGGAGGGGAGAAGCAGCGGGCGGGTTAGCCTTCTTCCGCCCTCCGGGGCTCTCCTCCCCTGGGGGCCGCAGTGCGGGAGCCGTCTCTTCACCTTTCCTCCCCGCCCTACCGTCCCCCACCTCTGAGAGCCCTCCCAGCAGTAAACTGCCGGCTGGGGACCCCAGAGCTGCGGGCGGCCCCTCCGTGGTCTGTCTTAATTAACCCGGCGGGTCCATTACTGTTGGTTGGTGCTTGTTGGCCCCCGAAATGAGTCAGGCCCCTCCCCATCTCCGCAGCGACCCTTCCCTCCCCTTCTTCTCCCTTTTAATTGTGGTCTCTGGGAAAGATGGGGGGGTCACCCCACCCTTATGATGGATTGTTCAGTAACTGCATGTTCTCAGGGTCAGGGTCTTGTCGCCTTCCCTCGAACATCATCTTCCTTTCCTCTCCTTTTTGGCTGTCGCTAGGAGGCAGAATGCCAGATTTTTAGGCTCACAAATGGTCTGATGTGACCTGTCCTGTGTTCTGTTATGTTGTGGAATAAATAAAACTCAGATTAATGTTAGCTCTGTTGCCTTTCTTCCTGTCATTCTGATGGATTTTATGTTTTGTAGGGGGAAAAAAAAGATACATTACATAATAATCAGGCCACTCCTTTTCCCCCTTCCCAACCTCAATACCTAATAGACTCAAAAACTTGTCTGATCTGATTAAGGTTCTAGTTTACAATATTTTAGGTGTCTCCCACCAGCACCTATGGAAAAATCTTTTAGAGAACTTTAGAATGAGTGCCATGAGGAGTGAAGTGCCTATTTAAATTTTTCAGTGTGTTTGTTCAAAATAATTTCCTTCTTTCAAAGAGAAATAAGTGAAATAATCCAATTTACTTTTGTGCCCAAACCCCCTTTTTGAAGGTCCAGGTTGGAGAGGAAGAAATATTGTACTTTATTTGATTCTTCTATGTGTTATATTTTGACATCACACGATTTTCTGTTCAAATTATAGTAAACAAACTTTAAATTTTAATACTACAACATTAAGACTTAAAACCACCTTGAAAGCTTAAGACTAATAAACAAGTGCCTCCAGACAAGAATAATTTAGTCATTTTTGATGGGAACCGAAAAGCACATATGAAGTCCATGGAAGATTATGTGCATATGATAACATTTACTTTTAAAATGTTGCTAACATTCCTAAGAATAGGAGTAGGGAACTGTTTAATTTGTTTCCCCAAGATATCTTAGAAATGGCAGATAATTCCCTGTATGGAGTTTAGCCACTGTGATTTCAAAAAAAATAGTTTGTGCTGAATCTATAAGAAATTTATTTTAGCATCACTTTATATCAAAATGTCAGAGCAAATAGTAATAAGAAAATTACTGATGTCAGTTGTAGAGTATATAATATGTGAAATAATTTGTATCATCTGTGGCAGCAATATTGGCATAGCAGGAGTGCCTCACTGTTTATAAATCAAATTTATGTTTTCAGGTTATATTAAAAATATATTAATCGAGTGCAGCACTTAAAAAAAAAAAACCTTGTCGTTAATTCATTACCTATGTGAAACCTTATATTTTAGTTTTGAACTTGGATTCAGCACAGCAGAGTTCATATCCCAAGCCAGACATTTAACTTAATGTTTGTGATCTTATTCTCTTTGTATGTCATTATAAACATATAGATAACTATATACACACCTGTCTGTATATATGTGTGTATACATACATACATGCCACTTAAATCCCCAGAGCCTCAGTCTCCTCACCTATAAAAATAGGATAATGCTTTATCTGCCTCTTATAGGGTTGTTATGAGGAAAGAAGCTTTGTGAAATTTTCAGGTATTTTACAAATGAGTTATTAACAATTCCTCAATTTGTCTTTTATGAATTACTTCCCTGTTTAGTACCTTGTTCACATGTGCTTCAGGAATCTAATTGACCTTTTTTCCCCAATTTCCCCCAAATTTAAATTTTTTTCCCCAGTCAGGGAAACAAAAATTTAGGTCAATTCATTCAGCCAATTTGATTTCAGATTGAAGCATCAGATTTTTGTAGCATAGAAAAAAACAATAGAGAAAAATAACAGTACACTAAAACACTTTAATGTTATCTGTTATACAAGTTGAAATATGTTTGCAGCAGTAGTTTTGTTCTGAGAGCAATCAACTATAAAAGCAAAGTTGATTCTCAGAGATTTTGTATCAGGACCTCCCCACATTGGATTAGGGTATCCATGGCTAGACATTTTGTGTTTTTTTTTTTCTTGTTGGGTCTATTGAGAAGGCAGAGATGGAAAAATAACTGAGGGCATGGTTTTGGTAAGAATTTTCTTATATCAGGACTTTAAAACTGATGACGCAAACAGAAATTTTACCAAGAAAAATGCCTTTGTATCTTAAATCACAATTTTAGCCAGGTGTGTTCTGCTAAACTAGCATTGAACTGGCAAGGAGTATTAAAGACCTTTTGTTACCAAATTGAAAACAGGTCACAAAAAGGCACTTAGAACCTCCCTGTTTAGCACCCTTTTCAAAATAAGGCCTATGTGTGTTTCAAAGGTCTTGTGTATTTTTCCCCAGTTATTAGGGAAAGAAAAATTTCCATGAATGTAGATTCATCTAGTTTGTTTCAGATTGATTAATCTGAACATTTCATATGTGCTCTTAAGGAATGCAAATGAATTCCTTTTCTTTAGGAAAACTTCCATTCAAAACTAATGTTATCTTCATGCTTCTAAAGAAATTTACTATTATAAATTAAACATCTGTAAATCAGAAAAATTAAAAGAATACTGTTGTTTTCTTGTTTCATGTATGCTACAAGTAAATTAAATATGTACAGTGCCCATTTTTAGAGTTTACAATGTTTACCACAGTTTGCAGTTATTCTTGGAAACCTATAGAGAAGCATAAAAGTCACACTAAAAAGTGTAGACTTAGGAGTTCTTTGCAAAAGACCCAGAACACTGAGGAGGCATCATAATGTGATGGGCAAAAATGTGGGGTTTGGAGTTGAGATCCTGGCTTTAAATTCTGACTCTGTTGCTTTACAGTTTGAGTTCTGGCAGGTCACTTAACCTTTCTAGACCTTGGATTCCTAATCGGTAAAATGAAGAGGTTGGACTAAATTACATCTGAGGTCCCTTCCAGCTTTGAATTTCTCAGTCTGTTTAGGTTACTTGCTTTGGGGTATATAAGAAAACTTGGAGGGTACTGTTTTAAATATGTCTGTTGATTACTTTGATTAATTAGATCATTAAAGCTATTTCAAATTTGAGTTAGTTGGGAAATAAGTTTTCTCACATAAATTATATAATACAAAACAGTAGGAATTTATCTAACAGCCAAGACAATAATAAGTAGGTTTGGCTGCCAAACTATCTGTCCTCGATTTCTTTTTTGTTTGTTTTCCATGTCTTAACTAAATGTATTTTTGAAAACCTATTCCAAGCAAAGTCATCAATCAGGGAAAATTTTTCAAGGGATTTGAAAGAATGAATTCAGTTTGTACTCATTAGTCAGTTCCCTTAGTGGACCTCATCCTCTGGAGAAGGTTTCATCATATGATTGTCATCAGTTAATTCCCCTTCTGTTTTCTTCCTTTTCTTTCCATAATTATGGATCTGATCCAGTGGCTTAGAAGTTTCCATACTTGGAAGTGAAAAGTACTTCCTACTTGTGAAGTTATTAGCATAAGGCTAACTTTTAGAAACCCAAGGGCAAAGTATTCCTCATAAGTAAAATTTGTATATGTTAACCAATATTATTCATAGAGTAGACCTGAGAAGCAAATGGTGTTTCGGCTTGCTTTTTTCAGTTGGTGGAAATGCAAGTGAGGATAAAATTGAATTGTACATAATTTGCTGTTTGAGAGGAACTCATCTGACTCCCATTTGGGTTCTGTTAAATAGAGGACTGGTCTAACAAGGTTTTATTAAGATAGTAACTAGATCCATAGGTAGAACTCAGTATACCTACATGTCAGGCATTAGTAGTTGTCACACTTTTTCATATGTAATTTTTTCATTGCTCTCCCCAGTGCCTGGTTTGATGGATAGTGGACTTCGACTTGGAATTAGGAAGAACTGTATCAAATCCTACCTTTGACACCTTGTAGATGTACTTTGTAACACTAGCTTATTACCTTAGACACATCACTTAATCTTTCTGAGCATCAGGTTATCTAAGATTTGTTCAATTATAGATGGTAATCTGCTTGGATGATGCATGAAGTTCCCACACCAAGCAAATCCCAAATATCCTGGAGGCCTTCAATTTTTTTCTCTTGACTCATTTCTAACATAATTTGATCAAACTCCCTTTGCCCCAGAATTTAATTCCAGAAAGATGGGAATTGGGAACAGAAATAGAAGCAAAGGAATTTGAGGAGAAAATCAGTAGGTATTTAAGGTCTTTAGACCTTAGATCAGTGATTCTTAAACCTTTTTTGTGTATTGGACCCCTCTTGCATTGCATTCTGGTGAAGTCTGTCAAAGATACCTCAGAATTATGTTTTTAAAGCATAAAATACACCGGATCACAAAGGAAACCAAACATTGAAATGGAGTTTAGCAAAATGTTTAGAAGACAAATTAGTGGACCCAAGATAGAACCTTTGCCTTGCTTTGGACCACAGCCTGCCTGTTTTTATGTTCTTTGTTGTTTTCCACTTTATTATATAAACTGAAATAAGTATCACTTGAATTAGATAGCCATGTTCCTATATAGTATCATACAAAATATATCATAATACATAATATAAAATACTTTCTCCTTTTATTTTACTACCAAATCTTTTTTCCTCATATTTAGGTATGAGCTTAAATCTGATAGTTGGTTTAGTTGTAGAATAAAACTTATGTGGGCCACTATCTATAATAGAATTTATCAAAAATACTTGGAAGTTCTACATTTAATACTTAGGAAGGTATTTTCATAAAATTTTGCATTCCTTGTTTTCTGAAAAATCTAAATTGAGATGCTAGTGTAGACTTCATTATTTTTTAAACACTGTATTTTGGGCAACTTTTCACTCCTCAATAGTTTATTATTTTAATGAGTGGCACCTTCTGCCATCCACTGCAGGTGTGATGTGATACAATAATACTCTCTTCCACCTGATTCCTTAATTTTCCAGTCTAAAACTAAATCCTAGTTAATCCCACTCTGGGTCGAATTATAACATTATTCTCATCGCTTCCTGTGACCAGAAGGAATCTACAACAATAATTTGAAGATGTTCTTTCTATTTTCTTCCCAAACAAACTTGAACATTCTGTTCAAGTATTAATTAATCCAAAGAACAAAATAACACCCCTGTTTCAATACTTGGACCCTGAAAGCATAGCTTTCTAACAACTACATTTGTGTCCTTTTTTTTTTTCTTTTTTCTTGTTATCTGTGCCTGATCCTAAAGCTTGTTTTCTTTCTCCCATACATTAACCCACACATCCATAAGCAGCAGTGTGTATGCTTGTTATCTAGAACATACATAGTGGCTGAAAGAAAATAAGTTTTTTAAGCTAGTTTCCTCATTCCCTGACACCCAGTATGTTCCTGAACACCTCTCTCTGCTGCTCATCTGGTGTATGCTTAAGGAGTATCAGTTTTCAAATTTGATACTTGGATTTTTTCAGTCTTAAATTTAATACTGAATGTTTAAGGAAGGCAAAATTACTGAAATAAATTTGGTATATTCCAAAACTAAATGTGAATAACTTGTAGATTATCAGCTATGTGATCTCATCCATGATATGCTCCCTTCATTAAAATAGATAATTGAGAATTTAGTAAGACTATAAAAATGGGAAACATCTTAATTCATACACATGGATGATTCTCCTCTGCTTAATTGCTTTCTGTGTGATTTCAAATAGTGAAATAACCTGGTCTAACCAAAATTCTAGGGCAAATTTTATTTACTAGAGAGATTAGCTATAATACATATTTCAGTAAATTCAGTTCTAAACCAATGCTGAATAACCCTTTCTAGGTAGATATTTATGTAATTGTGGAATTTAGACAACATGAAATTGTCAGATTTACTCTCCTTATCTTCAAAATTGGCTTTAAACATAAGCAGTTAATTGTCAACAAAATAGATGATCATGCAGAGGAGTTTTTACCATTTGGGTATTTTGAAGGTTTTTTGTTTGTTTTAAGTAGACTACCCTTTACCCTCTTCCTCCCCACACATACATATAGAACTTTCGGTTTTGTGTAATAGAGCAATGTTTAGTCAAAGCATATTCATTTTTTGAAAAATATGTTTGTAATTTTAAATTGCCCTATATTTTATGCTAGTTAATTCAAAGGAGCCTCTTCTACTGCCACACAATCTCTGTTCCCTCTGTATGCTCAAAACAGTGGAAGAGACTGTTGGGCCAGTAGGTGTGCAGCTGCAGAAGTACCTTCCTTATAACAGTGCTTTGTGAGGTTGCTGCTCCCATCACTCTGCTCAGTAAAATTAGCTCATCTTGGTAAGTTGTTTCGACTTCACCAGGACCTGAAGAAGAGGCAGAAAAACCTGTGAAAACTAAGACTGTTTCTTCCAGTAATGGAGGGGAAAATTCGAGTCGCAGCGCAGAGAAGCGATCAGCTGAAGAAGAAGCCGAAGACTTCTCATCTAAGCCTGTGCCTGCAAAGATAGCCAAGTTTGGGTTTGCCATAGGCAGTCAGACGGCAAAGAAAGCACCAGTCATTTCCATCAAACTTGGAGCGAGTGTGAGTCATTGTTTTGAACTGGGTATTCACAGGGGATGAGTAGAAATCTGGGAGGGAATTAGAAGATTGTTTGAGAATCCTATATTTAAAATAAATATTAAAATTTTATCTGAAGTGTAACCTATGGTTATATATGGTTATGTGTACCTACACGTGAGTATGAAAGTTTAGATTCATATTGTTCAGGAAAGGTTAGTGAAAAACCTAGAAGAGCTATGATTCAGAATTATAGGAAATGAAAATTTAATTGGTCGCTTTAAATTGAACAGAGCTTTAGAAAATATCTCAAGAGAAGAGAAAAGTGTTATTTTCATCTAATTCTTTTGGGCCTGTGGAATCAGGACCCTAACTCTGCCTTATTTTGTTGTGCTTCTCAAGAGACTTACATTACTGCAAGGACCTATGGATAGAATAGATATTGAAGAAACTATGGAGAAATGTTTTCCCGTGGGAAAGAATGCCCAAGATAGGACAGTGAAAAGCACCTTGTACCACTTGTTCCCAGAATGTTCCAATGACTATTTGATCGCTATGTCCCATTTAATCAGATCTTCTGTCACTTAACTTTGTATTTAGATCTAGCATTGAGCCACCTGCTACTCATCTGTCACTTCTTTACCACCCCCAGTTGATCCTTCATCTTAACCCACGAGACTCTGATTTAACCATCCATGTTCCACTTGGTAGGAGAACGTTGCTCTAAGACCTGGTTTTGTGTCTGTGGTCTGATTTTACCATTGTTTGCACAAGTAATAAAAATGTTCAGTCTAAGCCAGGAAAAGACAAAGTACTGAATTCATTCTTCAACAATTCTGGGGCTATTAGTCATATTTTTGAGTCCAGTAACACTGGGATGTTTTCCTTTATCAATATCCCTGGGCATCAACAATGGAGAAAATTTTTCCCGACAGTTTTGTCTTACTAACCTTAGATTACTGTTCTAGTCTTTCAGCACCTTTTTGGATCCCAGTTTTCTCATCATATATCATAGATATCCAGCCCAGCTTCTTTTTGTTTACAAATGCTATAAGCATGTCACCTATTTTTATTCAGTTCTGTGTTGATCTAATCACGTTTTCACCTAGCCTGTATCTTTATTGTCTGCGGGAATTTTGTGAAAGTTTATCATATATCTTGGCGAATTCCAGATATTGTGTGTCTGTAGCTTTTCACCAATATCCTTTTCTGATAACCCTGGCAAGAAAGGAAATGTGGTTGTCCTGGCATGGTTTGTTTTTAATGAGACCAGGCAAAATTATATTGACCATCAGTTTCCTTCCTACTTGCTCACAAACAAACATTTAATAGTCCCCTCTAGAATTTTTCCAGCCTTATATTTTGCTGAATTCCCCTTTCTTTGGAAATGAGAAAAACATTCCCACTTACAGTCCTGGGGCACCCTTCCATTCAGCAAAAATGGAGCAACCACATCAAGATCTTTCCTTGAACTCATTTTAGGAAGTTAATTGCTCTTGCTGTCTCTCACTTACTTGAATTTAGTTCCCTCATAACTATTTTTCATTCCCATTGTTATGGAGACTCTTCTTGATGAAAAGAGAAGTAAAATAGGAACTGAATGCTCTGTTTTCTCTAGGCCATCTGCTATCATTCCTTTCACACCAGATAGAAGGCCTAGGCTGTCCTTGTTCTTTTCCCCAGTGTAACATTTCTATTAAAAACAAAACCCTTTTCACTTATCACAAGCTGAAGCTAATTTCTGACTTTAACCTTCCTGATATGGTTATAGCACTAAACTATTCTTGCATTTTTAAAATTACATTTTTTTTTGTATATTCCCTCATCAGTGGTGAGGGTGCAAATAGAAAGTTATTGTATTGAAAGAGTTATTGGATTTGGAGCATTTCCTGGGTTCAAATCTTGTCTCTACTACTTGATCTTGGGCAAGTCACTTGCTTTATTTGGACTTCAGTTTCCTCATTTATAGAATGAAAAGTTTGGGCTAAATTATCTCAAGTCTCTTGTAGCTACCAGTCTGATATTTAACCATCACAATTTTGTCATTATGATTTCATTTTGACAATCTCCAGTCCCTCTTGAGTTGTTTTGCTTTGTTTATTACTCTCGTACTTTATCGTTTCTTTGAACTTAAGAAATCTACTTTCAAAATTTGAGGCATATTAGAAAATAATAATACCAAAATCATTAAATTATGTAAGGGCCCCAGATTTGTTACTTGTCTTGAATAGCACATGATAAAGCCACATTCTTCATTTTCTTTATTTGGAATGTTAACAAAAGGGATGTTGGCTTCTAAAAGCCAATTTAAACATACACTTTAAGATACCAAATTTTAAGCTCTTAGAACCTTGGTAAAACCAAGTAAAATATTTTGCCAGTGAGGAATGAAGTATTAGCTTAATGTTGGATGATATGGCATTAGTACTGGGTTTTTAAGTAAGACAGAAATCATCTAAAATTGTTTCTCTGCTGATGCGATTTAGTTCTGTCATATCTGGCAGCACTATTTTGTGAAGTTAATTAAAAAAAATCAGTTTACTGCCAGCTGCATATATTCTAGATTACCATTCAAGAATGATTCATCAAAAATGTTCTCTGGGTTTCTTTCCAACTGTTTACAGTAATCTTGATAGGTGGTACTTTTTGAAAAATATTAGTTCTAACAGGCATAATCATTACCCTCCAAAAGTGATCTTTTTATTAGGTGAATTTTAAGAGCAGGGTTTCAGTAGGTTTTTTTGTTGTTTGATTTTTTAATTTTAAAATATTTTTATTTAATTTAAATCTAATTTATTTATATTTATATGTAAATGTAATACATAAATATTTAATTTAAATGTGAAATTTAATATTTTAAAATATGTGAGAATGGAAAAATTAGACCATTTGTTACCATTCCTCCCTTAATTTAACATTTTTGTGTATTAAAATTTTGTGCAGCCTACTAAATGTATTAAAACTAAAGCTAGTAAGTAATTGGTTAATTAGGAACTCTGTAACAGATTTCACTGTTATATGGATTGATTATTTGTGCAATCAAGACTCCAAATAATTCATGTTTTTGGTTGATAACTACTTTAAAAGCTCCTGTCTGCTACATAAAATCAGTCAGCAAATGTATATTCAGTGCCTGGTATCCACATGGCATTGGGCTGTCCTTGAGAAAACATTCTCTACAAGATTAAATATATGAGATTTTGATGAGTAAAAGGTATTTTAAGGGTTAGCATATAAATATCCAAGTTGACTTAGGTCCATAGCACCTGATAGTAATGCTATATTTTTAGCGTGGGGACCTAAAAGATGAGGTTTTCTAAAGTAGTGACTTAATGCTTAAGATATTTTGAAAATAAAATACCCCTCTTTTCATGCCAAAAAAGTCACTGTTTTCCTCTTTTGAGTTGTATGTGTATAATACACATACTTTGCTTATCTAATGTTCATCTGTTTTGATGTGTTTCTCTTTTAGAAGCCTAAAGAAACTGTTCCAACTCTTGCCCCTAAAACTCTTTCAGTAGCAGCAGTTTTCAATGAAGATGATGATGTAAGTTAATGGCTAATTCTGTTTCTTAATCTTAAATTCTCTAAGTACACTACTCATATTAAAGAATTTTTGAACTTGGAGGAGACTAAAACTCTTGACTTCACCAAAAAAAAAATAATTGAGTGATGGCGTAGAAAACAGCAAGGCTATATTCAGTGTGTCTATAATGCCTATTATGTGTCAGGCACTAGGGGTACATTTAGAAAAATAAAACCGTCCCTTGCCCTTGAGCTCAAATTCTGGGGAGGGAGGGTGGGAAGAAAATGGCATGTTCATAGATAAACACATTTTGGTTGTTTAAAAAAATCACTACACACTGATAGTAGCAGAGAGATACTAACAACTGGGAGAATCGGGAAAACTTTGAAGGAGGTGGCACTTGAACTGAGCTTTGAAAGGATCTGAGGTATTCAAGAAGCAGAGAGGGAAGGAAAAATATTTCAGGTGTAGGGTACAGCCTCTGTGCAAATGTGCAGGGGCCTTTTTTATTAATAGTATGAATAGGTATCCCCAAAATTCTGAACATTTCTGGTGGCATCTGTAAGAATTGTGGGAGAAAGGAGATGGGTGAGTGGTGGATGCTCTTTTGGTATTTGCAGAGGGGAATTCTGTCTACCTCAAGTTTAGAGGTAATCAGGCAAAGAAAGGATGGGTGATTGATAGAGGTATTTAAGCAAGGATTGAATAACTGCTTCTCCAGACTGCAGGGGGAATTCATGGGCCACACCTAAGTTGACTGAAGTGAAGCCCATCTTCATGGCCCAAATTTCAAGATTCTTAAGAGTCTGGGGACAAGATCTCAGAGCCTTGTTTTTTATTGTCCGTGAAGTTAATTTCAAATGAAGATAAAGTAGCTCCTGAAAAATAAAACAGCATTTTTATTTATAACTAAGGTCTGATTTCATTATGTAATACTACTATCTCAGGTCTATATAGTATTTTAAGATTTGCCCAGCAGTTTATGTACACATTATTTCATTTTATTTTCACAACAATTCTGTGAGGTAGGTGCTCTTATTTTCCCCCTTATATAGATACTGACACTGAAAGAGGCCAAGCAATCTGTCTAGGGTTGGTTACACAGCTAATAAGCATCTAAGGGATTTTCAAGCCCTTTAATTTCTGGGTCTTCCTGAATGGATGAATGAAAACATATTCAAGTGTTTTTGATATGAGCAGAAGGGAGATAAAGACTGACATATAAATACATACTATAAACACATTTTGACTGACAAAATCATATTAATTTCTGATCTTTAACCATTTGACAATTCCAAGAAATTTGGTAGTGAGATTTTCCTTTTGTTGGATCTTCAGTAATTTGGGGGGAGAAGGGAGTACTTTTGCAGTGCTGGTCAAAGCACTGGGTTATACCTTATAGTGGTTTCTCTAGAGGGTTGCAACTGGGTGGCCAGGCTAAAGAAAAGGCCATTTAAGGGGTGGGATGAGCTGGAGATGTATGTCTGAAAAATAGGTGGAGATTAATCATTCTAAGTGTTTTAGCAGTAAAAGAGATTGCCTCCTTGGGATTAAGGTTTTTATTTGCATCATAAAAAATAAATACTACATAGGAAAATAACTTTTCTTTTGTTACCTGATAACCTTGGTTTTTGGTTAGGGACAATCAGTTAATACTAAAATTATTTTGATAGGTTTTTTTTTCCCTCCTTCCATGTCATAGTTATGCCATGATTCACAATAACAAGGAAAAAAATTATGTTATTACAAAGTGCTTGTAATTTTGTATAAATTCAAGACTTTAAAAAGCTATTGATTACTAAATAGATTTTTAAAATTTCCATCTTAAAACTGGCACTTATTTACAGTCATAGCTTTTTGAAAAGGAAATATTTGTAATTTTGCACCAACATTTTATCTGTGATATTTTTTTCTCAGAGTGAACCAGAGGAAATGCCTCCAGAAGCAAAGATGCGAATGAAGAATATTGGAAGGTATTTAAATTTTTTGCATATATTAAACTATTAGCTAATAATGGTAAATAAACTTTTAAAAGAGCTGAAGCTGAATTAGGTATAGTTAGATCCTAATATCTTTTGGGACAAAGTCGCATAGGAAAGTTTTACTACTATTTTACTTCATTCAGGGAATTGAGAGGGTACCATAATTTATTTTAGGATAAAGGAAAATCACATACTTTATGAGCAGTCAGAAGTTTTTCTTTGCTAATGGAAAAAAGTTTCTTTGAGGAAAAAAATTATTATATGCATATAATTAAAAACATTTTCTCCTTTCAGATGATGCCAGATGGTTGTTAGTTAAATCCATTAAATACACAATGGATTTTAAATTTTGTTGGCCACTAGATTATTAACATGGAGTTTTCACTATCCTCTCGTCTATTTTTGCAAAATTATGCCTTCGCACCTTATAAGGATTGCATGACCTTAAAGTAATTCCAGAAAGCAAACCAAATTTTGAAGATACTGTTCCCACAGAATAGAGGAAGATATCTGTTCCACAAAGGGCAAAGGAGCTGGAGTCTGAAAAGTGAAGGTTATTTAATTTTAAATTTTATAGTGCAAATAAGAACAGTGTAGGTCTTGTAAAAAAAATTCAAATTAATTTTGGTACCATTTTGGTTTAAAAAAATAATAATGTTAACATTTCACTGTATGCCATCAAGGTATTTTTCCTTTCAGAGATAATCTGTTTGAGGAGGTAGGGCCAGCACATCATTTTTTAGGTTTACTTAGGCCAATGTGATTTATGAAAAGTGTTATACGTAGAAACACTAAAGTATGAGAAGATGAGGTTGTTAGGATGAGGAGAGGGAGGAGACTCAGTGGATAGAGTATGATGACACTTAGACTCAAATCCAAGATTTCACACTAACTGTTTGACCATAGACAAATCACTCAAACTCTTAGTTTTTTCTCATCTATAAAATGGGAATAATATGCATATTATCTGCCTTACAAGATTGTTTATGAAGAAAACACCTGAAATCTCAATGTAATTATGCAAGCTTATTAGACTATTCTTTTATCTCCCCTCTCTTTGACTCATAGCTGCCATAGAATAATTATCTATGTGTGTACACCACATATAGAGTTTTACATACACACACACGTATTTGGGTTTATAACTAGTTTGTGTTTTAGACCAGATTTGAACTCAGGTCTTTCTGACTGATACTTTTGTTGTTTGTTTTAGAAATTTTGATGTACTTAAAGGTGTAGAGGGGAGATTGAGAGGGAATTGAAGGAAGAAATTTTATGCCTTCTCTACTACAGTGCTATCTGAAGGTCTTTAAACTGTTTAACAACTCTGTCTTTTCCATAGGGATACACCAACATCAGCTGGACCAAATTCCTTCAATAAAGGAAAGCATGGATTTTCTGATAACCAGAAGCTGTGGGAACGAAATATAAAATCTCACCTTGGAAATGTCCATGACCAAGATGATGACTAAATGATGTGTTTCAAGATTTGGGTATGGGGTGGGTGTGATGTTAAAAGGAACAGTTTCCTTTTTTTTTTTTTTAAGAGAAAAAAAAGAATGGTATAAGACTATCTTTGGAGCCACTTTTAAAAAATTGAGTGGTGTACTAATAAATGAAAGTTTGAAATTAGAGGTAATTTATGTTTTATATACAGATTTCAAGACATTTGCTAATTTTGTAGTTTCATGTGATTAGTTTCAAAAGGTTACAGATAATAAAGAAGTCAGAAATGGTACCTTTTTAAGAATTGCTTATTTTTTTAGTCACAACTATTAGCACATTAAGGAGGAAGCAAAAGTTTACTGTCTCTTTAACTGTTCAAATTGAAAACAATTACTTAACTCCATCTTTACCTAAACTGTCTGGCTCCCAAGAACAGCCTTATAGAGAAGGAGTGTTGTACTGGGAGGAAAGTGTTACTGGAACATTGATTTGAAAAGATTTTATACAAAATATAAATATGACAGCTTTTTTCCCCGATGGACTTTTTTTTAGTCATGAAGTAGGCATTGTTAACAGCAGCTACAGAAGCTATAATAGTAAAAACCCGTAATTAATTTTTTGAAATTTTATGTAAATTGTTTAACATATGATGTGGCCTAATTCACCCTAACAGGGTTTGTCCTGTCTTCATTGGTTTTTAAAGGACAAGCATTCACTGTGCAAGTAAATCAGTATTTTAAATGTTTTTCTCTGAGTTAATTAACAAGCTCCTGTAAGCATTTCCACCAGAACTTGAGGTAAATATAAGGAAGCTGTTTCTTTTAAAAAGTAAGCCACCACCAAAAATGTGATTAAAATATGTACATTGCTTAAATGCATCTGGCTTTTTTAATTTTAAAAGAAATGACACACCAAAAATTCATTAACATTGTATAAAGATGGTGAAGATGCACTTTCTGTGTTTGTCAGAACATTTAAATTACCAATTTAGTGAAAACTAATCTGAATTTAAGCAACGTTATTTTTCTCATTTCTAAGCTAGTATATAATACACTCATTTATATGCCTATTTCTTTATAGACCACTGGCCCATTTCAGGTACTGAAAATACAAGAGAGTGCATCTTTATAATTATTTTATGAAAGATTTGACCACTTATACTTTGAGTCTGTAAGTTCTGAGAGGTTTCTTTTGTATTTTTGTATCGTATATGTAATCTTAAATTTCTTTGGAATATAATGCCGTTGGAACACCTGTTCTCGTATCTTTAAAAGCTTTGTCATAAACAAATGTATAATGTTTTCTTGAAAATTCCTTCAATGTTAAATTTGAAGGCAGCTTTAGACTGTTCTATTGGTGGTAACTGCCAGTTAAGCTCTTAGAATAGGTAATTGTTCCAGAGGAGCTGCCTTTTACTGTATATTCCTAATAGTTTTGTCCAGTTACATTTATATTTAGAATAAGCCCCACATAAAACAATGAAATGTACATAGAACTATTAGTTCTTCCTTATTTGACTTAACCATATCAAAATTCATAAATTTATCTTTAGACACTCTAATATAGGCAAACTTTCCATTTTTGTCCATTTTATTGTTATGTTTAAAGTAAGAATTCTTCCTCTTCTGAATGTTTTCTTGACCTAAATGAAATGATAGCCTAAGGTCAAGACAGGAGAGAGCAATGACTGAGATGAATGTCTTTACTAAAATACCAATAAATTTGTGAAACTCAGTAATACAGTATGTTCTATTCTCCTTAACTGTTGCCATCTGCCATAAAGAAGCAAAGTAAAATAAAATTATTGATTTCATTCAGAGATGGACAAGGTGTAAAGGAACAGATGAGATTTTAAATCACTCAGCTACTGCGCTTAGATACTAGTCATTTAGCATGTAATATATTCACTGAAATTTTATTACATAGTTGTTAACATGTCTCTGTCAGAATGTTAGGTCTGAAAGGAAAGGACTGTTTTTTCCTTTCTTTGTGTCTCTAGTGCTTGGCTCGGCATGTGGCTGGCACATAGCATTTAGTTAATACTTGTTGGCTGAATAACTGTTGCACTTGAATCAGGGTAAAATCAAGGTGACCTAAAATTTAAATGATCAAGCTAAAACTTGACCCCAGATGAATATATGGAAAGTGCTTTAAAACCTTAAAAGCACAGTATAAATGTTAATTGCTATTATTACTTGAAAATAGGAACTCACATTTACTTTGTACTACTGTTAGGTGCTGGAGATGCAAAGAAATATATGATATAGACTACTCTCAAGGACCTTAAAATATTATAGGAGTATAAGACATATACACAACTCATAAAAAAGTGAGAAGTAGAAAGGAGAAGGTCCATCCAGGTAAAGTGGTTTGAAATTTTTGAAAAAGCAGATTACTTTTCCTTGAGGGAAAAGGGCAAAGCAAGCAAAAGGCTAAGTGGAAGAGGTAGCCCTGGAGTTGGTCTTTGCAAGAAGAGCTGGGAAGGGATTCCAGAATTGGTCCATTTTACACCGCATTACTTCTCTTGTTGGCTCAGTGGAGAACAATGCTGGACCTGGAGTCCGGAACACTGGAGTTCAAATGTGGTTTAAAACACATACTAGTTGTGAACCTGAGCAAGTCACAATCTATGTCTGATACAATTTCCTCATCTGTAAAACGGGGCTAACGCCTACCTCAGGGTTGTTGGCAATTGGGGGTAAGTGACTTGCCCAAGGTCACACACCTAGTTAATTTGTCGAGTGCCTGAGGCCAGATTAGAAGTCAGGACCTCCTGACTTCAGGGTCGGTGCACTATTCACTGTGCCACATGCCTGCCCCATGCCTCAGGATTGTTGTGAGGATCATGTGAAATATTTGTAAAGCAATTTGAAAACTTTAAAGTGCTATATAAATGCTCTTATATTATTTGTAAGTACATGGTAAGGGAATAAGAATTTTCATAGCACTTTCTATGTGTTAGGTCCTTTATAAACATTCTTTCATTTGATTCTTAAAGCAACCCTGGGAGGTTGGTGCTATTGTCCCCTTTTTATAGTTGAGGAAATTGAGGCAGGCAGTTTATGTGACTTGCCCAAGATTACATAGCTGATGAGTGTCTGAGGCTGCATCTTTCTGACTTTCAGCCCAGTCGGTATCTTATCCACTGTGCTACCTAGCTACCTCTGCATCTGAAGAAGAGATGATTGGAGGATGAGAAAATCAACCAGACTTTAGCCTTCTGTAACCAAGGAGAACCCATACACTTCCTTTTCCCATCCGTCCCTTACTCCAGGAACAGAACCATGGTCTGGACAGACATCTTGCATGCTGCCTACCCACCTTATCCTTCCCCTCTTGTTATTAAATATTGCATGAAAAATCAACTCTGCTCTAAGGCAAAGAGGTCAGCTACCATTGCTACTGGACAAGAATATAACAATCTATACTATGGCTGCACTCCAAATCCCTATGATTCAATCTTAAGATAGCCTAGGTAGAAGTTTGCCTTCCTGATGTCTCTGCACTCCCTCATATCCCATTCGTATTAGCCCCTACTCATCCTGTATCCCTTACTCTTGTCACTCCCTCCTTTCCATTGTGCACTATGAAACTTATTGACAAATTGCCTTTCTTATTAGATCTCTTCCTCTCACCCTTCTATCTTGTAATAGCTGAAACACGGCCATCCTCAGAAGACCTGACACAGTGAGCCCAGGGAAAGAATAAGAATGTTTCTTTTCACTACTGATTGCAGCTGAGGCTTCTCTCTGCCGTTTCATTCAGCAGCCTCACATCTAAGGTTCAGTCCATGCAAGTGCACTGTCCAGAGCAGCTGATGGCAGTTACTTACCGTGAGACTAGTCTTCCTCCTTTATCAAGCAGTTTTAGGGCCTGAATTACTATCCTCTCCATTCCTATCTTATTTTTATTTGATCTTTTTATTATTACAAACTTATTAAACATCAAATAAAATTAGTATCTCCACATGCAGAGAGCAGGTAATGAAGACTGTACATGAAATTGCAAAATAGCTTTTCCTTTTCAAGTACATAATAAATTCAATATGCTATTTTGAAAAGTCATCTGTGTTTTCTTCTGAACTGTTTTGTTTACTTCTGTGCATTTTAAAAAAGTGTTTCAGTAACGTTTCTTTTTTGATAGTACTATTGTTAGCTCCTCTGTCTCCCTCCAACTTTTCCAGGGGCCCCATGAAAAAGAACAGGAAAACCAGCATCACATGGTCCAATTCATACATTAACCATGTCCAAAAATGTACCTCATTTTGCACCTTGAGACCTTTTTACTGGGGGTTGGGAAAGGGAATGATCAACATTTATTTAGCCTACTATGTGCCAGTCACTGTTAAGTGTTTTAACTATTTCATTTATCAGGAGATGAGTAGCACACCAACATCCATTCTCTCAAGTCCTGATTGGTTATTGATCAAATTCTTAAATCTTCAAAGTTGTTTTTCTTCATAATATTACTGTAATTGTGTAAGTTGTTCTGGTTCTCAATTCACTCTATCTTCATCTAAGTCTTCCTTTCTCTGAATCCATTTTTTAAAGTAGAGTAATATTCCCTAAGTCATATAATTTATCTGCCATCCCCAGACTGATGTGCACACTCTCTTTTTCCAGTTCTTTGCTATAACAAATTAAGCTCCTATAAACATTTTTGTACATAGATGTCTTTTCCCTCTTTCTTTGATCTCTGGCATTATCTTGAGGCCTAGAAGTGGTATTACTGGGTCAAAAGAGTTTAACTATTTAAGGTATAGTTCAAATTGCTTTCCAGAAAGACTGACAAGTTTACAGCACCACCAACAATGCACTAGTGTTCACATCTTCCTACAACCACTTCAGCTTTTGTCTTTTTCAATTTTTTTTGTCATCTTTGCTAGTCTGGTAGGTATGAGGTGAAATTTTATAGTTGTTTTAATTTGCATTTCTCAAGTAGTGATTTAAAGCATTTTCATATGGTTATTGAGAATTTTAATTTCTTCCTTTGAAAACTACCTGCTTATATCCTTTGACCACTATGAGGAATGGTTCTTGTTTTTATATATAATAATAAATATGTAGTTTTAAGTTTTATAAAGTGTTTACATATATTATTTCATTTGACTTTGTTCCTTATGTATCTAGGAAATCATGAGGAATATTGACGTATAATTCTCTATGCTTTCTCTATCCCTAGGTTAGGTAGCAAGATCATATTTGTATCATAGAAAGAGTTGATAGGATCCTATTTTTTAAAAACTGTATGTAATATTGAAATTATTGTTCTTTGAATGTTTGGATTAATTTGTAAAACTATTTGGTCATCGGGCTTTTTTCTTTGTGAGTTCATTTATATTTTTGTGATTGGATTATTTATTTCTTCTGTTAATGTGAGTATTTTAAAATTATTCATTTCATCTCATCCATTTTTGGAATGTAATTGGAAGAATAATTTCTGATAATTTCTTTTACTTCTTATTAATAGTGAATTTTTCTTTTAAAAAATCAAGTTAGCTAATTTTATCTATTTTTATAGTTTAAAAAAATAGCTCTTGATTTAATAGTGATTTTTTGTTTTGAGTTTTATTCCTTTTATTCTTGGAATTTTTGTTTTTGTGTTTAGTTGGGGTTTTTTTATATGCTACTTTTCCAGGTTTATTGTTGTTGTTGCATTCCTAATTCATTGATCTGTTCCTTTTCTCTTTTGTTGATGAAGCAATATACATTTTACTGTAAAGCCTGCTTTGCCTTCATCACTAAAGTTTTATTATGTTTTCTCATTGTCATTTTGCTTGAAGAAACTATTTCTTCTGTGATTTGTTATTTGACTCCCACTGATTCTTTAGGATTAAACTATTTCATATCTAATTTTTAATCCTTTCTTCTGAGATCCTTTAGTAAATATTATTTTTATTTCATTTTGGTCAATAAAGGATGTGTTTAATATTTCTGCTTTTCTAGATTTGTTTATAAGATGTTCATGCCCTGTTACATGATCAGTGTTTGTAAAGGTGCTATGGGGTGCTAAGAAATGTGTTTTCTCTTTTCAATTCTGACCCAGTATTTACCAAAGAACTGTTATAGTTACCTTTTGTAAAATTCTGTTTGGGTAATTAAACTTCTTTATCTTTTTGTTAGATTTGTGTAAATGAAAGTAGTACATTCAGGTCTCCTATTATTACAGTTTTACTTTACAACTAATATAGTTTTATTCTTTTTCTGTACACTGATTAACTTTCCCTTTAAATATTCAGATACTAGGGGCAGCTAGGTGTCTCAGTGAATAGAGCACCGGCCCTGGAGTCAGGAGGACCTGAGTTCAAATCTGCCTCAGACACTTAACACAAAAACTAGCCATGTGACCTTGGCCAAGTTACTTAACCCCAACTGCCCTCCAAAAAGCAAAATAAATAAAGATTTAGATACTATGTCATTCAGTGTCTGTATATTAAGGATTGATATTCATTGTGGTGCCTTTTATTTCCTTGTTTATTTCTTTTAATCATGTCTATTTTTACTGTTGCCTTGTCTGAGAACATGATTTCTACTCCCGCTTTTTAAAAGTTCATCTGAAACAATAAATTATGATCTAGCCCCTTATTTACTCATGTATCAGTCTTGGTATTTCACATGCATTTCCTGTAAAGAACAGATTGTTGGATTCTGCTTTCAAATCTATTTCTTCTATCCTCTTCCATTTTATGGGTGTTAATTCACATTCATAGTTATGATTCTTAATTGTATTTTCCTCCATCCTATCCTTATACCTTTTTTCTCTTCCCATCTGACCTCTTTTCAAGAAGGAATATAATGCTCAGCAATGATTCTCATCCACTGCACTTCTTTTCTTCCCCTCATTCACTTTATTAATTAATCCATCTCTTTTTCTATCCTACTTCCTCTCCTCTCCTGTTCCTTGTCTTGTTGAGTTTTTCTCTACCACACTCCTTGAGTATGTGTTGGTGGGCGTATTCAACTTCATTTTGTTTAGATGAAAGTGAACCACTGTCTCCAAATTTATATAGTCTTACTCACACACTCTATGTGATCAGTGAATCCTAACCCCTTCCCTCGTTTTTTTCTGAGTGTATTACTTTTCTTCTCCCTTTTTTGTCTTCATTTTAGATTGTGGAAAATATCACTTAAAATATGTATACATATGTGTGTGCATATATATATATATGTATATACTTATATATGTGTTATTCTTGCCTCATTTATGACCTTTGAAAACATTAGGACTCTTGAGGGGACATTTGTTTCTTCTTTATTAGAACATATAGGCTTTTCCATCATGAGTCCTTTCCAATTGCTCCAATATATTTACTCTTTCTGGGTTTCTCTTGACTCCTGTGTTTACATTTCAAAGATTCTATTCAGCTCTGTTCTTTTAGTCAGCAAATGCTGAGAAGTACTCTATTTCACTAAGCTTCATTCCTCTCTCCCCCTCCCCGTAAGATTATGTCTAGTTTTGCCAAATAAGTTATTTTTAATTTTGTGCTTTTATCTTTTGCCTTTTGTAACATGGTATTCCAAGTTCTATCCTTATAGCTTCCTAGTCTTGTTTAATAGTCCCTTGGTAATTCAACTCTTTCTGGCTATTCTTAGTATATATTTTTTAAACCTGAAAGCTTTATATTTTGGCAGTGACATGCCTGGGGTTTTCATTTTGGAATTTTAGGAGATTTCCAATGGATTCTACTTTACTTCTTCTGTTCTAATAGGGTTGAAGTGTTTTCATTTTTGGTTTATTGGTATATAGTATTGAGGCTTTTAAATAAAATTGCTTGACCTGTTCTGTAGGTTATCTATTTTGATAGATAATACCTTACATTTTCTTTTATTTTTTCGGTTAATTCTGTTCTTGCATTTCTTACTGCTTCATAGAATTCCTGATTTTTGTTTAATCCATTCTAATTTTCAAGGAATCTTGTTATTTGGGTAAGATTTTTCACCTCCTATACTAAATTCATTCCCCTTCCACTTCTTTCATCTAGAATTCTCAATTCATTATTTTTTCAATTCACTAATAATTTTTTCTCTCTTCCTCTGGTGTCTAAGACATCCTTGGATCTATAAAATATATTATCATTGGTATCTTAAACATAATATACATATAATATTTATATAAATATATATTAATATATGCACATATGAATACATAAATACAACTGATAAATGTATTACCCGCTTCTTGAATTGGAACTTTTTTTTCAAGCTAGGCACTCACACACTTGGAAGAAACAATGGTCAATTTTTTTTCCCCTTATGGGTATTGCCTGAGATCCTTCCACTAGTGCTTCCTTCTACTGATACCTGCTGTGTACAAAGTGCTAGCAAGTCCCAACCTCACCTGTGTCCTCTGGGTAGAGGGTGCTAAATACTTCAAAGTTGTTAAGGGAACAACTCATGTTAGCTTGCTGCAAACTTTCAGAGTCCATAAGCTGTGTATACTTATTACAACTCTCTTGGTAGCAAATTTGATCTTTTATTGGCCCCATCTCCTAGAAAAGGCTCAAAGCTGGGGGATGGGTTAACCATTCTAGGACTTCCTTGCTAAAGCACTCCCATCATCTGCTTCTTGTGGCAGGGTTATGTTTTCAAGTGCTAGGACTTCCTGGATATGAGGGGCTCAGTCCTTGTGTTTTCTGGCTTAGAGTGAATGCTTTGGGCCTTTCTGGCTAGACACAGGGTTTCCCCATCCCTGGCCTAGAGCATTCCAGTCTCCATGGTGGCCAGGCATGCTTGACATCCTGGGGTATCCTGGCTGGGGAACTTTTTTTTTTAATGTTTTTTTAATGTTTTACAATTACATGTAAACAAAAATTTTTAACAGTCATTTAAAATTTGAGTTCCAGATTTTCTCTCCTTTCTCCTCTCCCTTCTTGAGAAGGTAAGTGATTTGGTATAGATTATATATATAGTCATGAAAAACATTTTATATTGGCCATGTTTGCAAAGAAAACAGACCAAAAAAAAAACAACTCCAAGAATAATAAAGTTTAAAAAGCATGCTTCCATCTTCATTCAGACTCTCCCAGTTCTTTCTCTGCAGGTAGATAGTGTTTTTCATCCTGGCTGAGGCACTCCTACAGTTATTGGAGCTCAAAGGCTTCCAAAAGCTCTTCTGGCTGAGCTACCTCTTTAGTTCTCTTCAAGTCCTTGAGTGTCTTTTTGCCAAACCTAGGTTATATACATAACTGTAGTTTCTATTTTTTTTTTTAGCAATTGGGGTTAAGTAACTTGCTCAAGGTTACATGGCCAGGTGTTTCTGGGTGGGTGCTAAGTGTCTGAGCCCAGATTCGATCCCAGGTCATCCCGACACTGGAGCAGGTGCTCTCACTCGCTGTGCTACCTGGCCACCCCTGTAGTTTCTATTTCTTAATTCCTATTTGATCTGTTCTAGAACTGTGTTTTTGGAATTACACATGTGGGAATTGAGCTATATATGCCTGCTCTTCTATTTGGGGGCCTGAACTTCAAGTTACATGATAAAATGTCCTTGCTTTCCAGTTCATCAATTTTATAAACTTCTATGATCTGCATCTTCATCACTGGTGAGCCACACTCAGGGATGGCCATAACCTTGATCTCATTACCTAGAAGCATTTACCTTTATATTTTATAACATTAAAATTCCTCCACTGTCCATAACCTATCTTTACATCTCTATACCTCTGTAGCAGCAAGCACCCCAAGCGTCCTCAGGGTTTGCAGCTACCACA
>NW_027187308.1:5890181-5961852 GCF_028583685.1 Petaurus breviceps papuanus | reverse complement strand
TTAGCCTAGGGGCAGGGAAGATCTTTAAAATTTACATTCGCATTACAACCTCATCCCTCTTAAACCTGTTCTCTTATCTGACCAGAACTTCTTGTCACTTCACTTTTCCACATCTTTCTCAAACTGTCACCCTTCTCCTGGCCTCATTTTCCTCTTGAAAATCTTAACCTTATAGTTCACCATTACAGCTTTACACTGTTCAATACACTGTCCCCATTGTACTGTCTTTGCTCATCCTTTCAAACCCCCAACCCTGGAATATTCTCAGCCCTGCCCCCTTCCCTTTCTCCTGTTCATGTTTAATTGAGCTTCACTGACTGAGATCATTACAAATTGTTATCTGATCTTAACTGGGCCCACACAACTACACAAAGATGCTTTCCTTCTTCCCTGATTTAATTTTGTATTGCAAGGGGTCAGGATACTGATGAAGTTTGAGTACCAAGGCTGAACTGATCTAGTAGCATGTTGAGGTTCTAATGTGTATGATGAAGGATCATCAAGCCCTGAGGAATTGAGATCTATTCATTTTGAAATATATAGACAAGTTAAATTATTTCAGAACACTGCTAATCCTGGAGAATTGAAACACAATTGAAGACCTAAATAAGGGGTATTATTATCATTTTTTTGTACAAAAAAATGCCCATTGTTTGAAACTAAGTGAATAGAAAACTTTGGCAACCGTGAAGGAAAAGGCAGGTCAAAACCCTAACCTGAGAAAAGGAAACATGTAGCCTAAAGAAAGATGCCAGGTATAAAAGAAAGTTCCTTAATTTTATATGATCTCCAGAGAGGGGATACCTCAAACTCAACTCTTAAGGCTACAACAACAACAAAAAATGAATTAAATTAATTAAAAAATATTTTTTAATGCTAGAGATGGCTAAAACACAAACTTGGAAGGGGGAGGGGGTACACTGAAAAACATCTACAATCACACTTTAAAAAAAAATAGCTTGCATCCAAAACCAACTAGAATTCTTCAAAGGAATGATACAGGAGGTTTTGTTTTGTTTTGTTTTTCAATTAAATTCGTGAAAAAAAAGTGAGCTATGGAGGGAAGAGTTGGAAAAAGAATTGATAACTTAAAAAGAGGTAAAAATCTAGAAATTAATAACTAATTGACAACTAGACTTTAAAACAAAGTAAAAAAGTGGGGAGGGGAAATGTAAGATCTCATACAATAAACAACCAACATGGAAAACAGATCAAGAAAAAAAATTAAAATCATGTGGGTACCTGAAATCCATGACAAAAACAAAAAGAACCTAGATATTATATTACAAGAAATCATGAAAGAAGACTAGCCAAACACATTAGAACAAGAAGGCAATATATTCAATTCAAAGAATATACAGACAGAAACAGAAAGGAGAAAAGTATGGATTAGTGATAGGCAGAACAAACCCTAAGCGTGGAAAGGAAATAATGAAGAGGTTAAAAGTTAAAAAAAAAATAAAAATAAAAATGGTAATCATTTAGAGAAGAAAAAAGTATAAGAGAATAGGATGGAAGGAAATAAACAACTATTATAACTGTAAATGTGAATAGAATGAACTTATCCATAAAATAGAGTTAGAAAAATAGATTAAAAAGTAATATCCAATAATATATTGTTTGCAAGAAACACATTTGAAACATAAAGACTGATAGTTAAAATAAGGGGCTAGGACAAAATACATTATGTCTCAACTGAACAAAAAATCTGGAGTAGAAATTATGACGTAAGACAAGGAAACAGCAGAAAAAAGAATGGAAAATTATTTTTTTGAAAGGTAACATCAACAGCAAATTTATTTCAATACTTTTTATGCATCCGCACAGAATACTTAAAGGAAAAACTAAATGAGTTCTATGGAAAAATATTCTGTAAACCTATGAGTGAGGATCACCAGTTTCCCCAATTCTTATAAACATCTTATGAAAAAAATAAATATCTTAAGGTTCTAAATAAAATTTAGTAAAATTAGATATGATAGAGCTATGGCAACTAATAAATGGAAATAGAAAGGAATATACATACTTTTCAGCAACACTGGTGCCTTTAAAAATCAATTATGTCTTAAAACATCACAAAAATGAAGAAAAGCAGAAATAGTACAGGCATAATTTACTGATCACAATACAATAAAATTATGTGAAATAAAGAACTTAAAAAATTAAAATGAATGGACAGCTAGGTGACACAGGTGAATAGAGAACCAGCCCTGGAGTCAGGAGGACCTGAGTTCAAACTTGGCCTGCTACTTGACATACTATCAGTGTGACCTTGGCCAAGTTACTTAACCCCAATTTCCTCCTCAAAAAAAAATTTAAATGAAAGACTAAATAATAATCTTAGACATGTGATAACTTACAGAACAAATAGTAGAAATAATAAATAATTTCATCCAAGGGCAATCATGAGTATACTAAAATTTGGGGGGAAATGCAACTAAAAATAAACCAACAAATTAAATACCTCAATTAAACTGATAAAAATGTTGAAAAAAATCAAAGAAGATTAACAAAATTGAAACTGAAAAAATCCCATTGAATCAATAAAAGTAGGAACTGATTTCTAAAAATAAATAAATGAAATAGATAAATCATTCACTAACTTGATTAAAAAGAAGAGAACAGGGGACGGCCAGGTAGCACAGCGAGTAAAAGCACCAGCCCCAGTGTTGGGATGACCTGGGGATCAAATCCGGGCTCAGATACTTAGCACCACACCCAGAAATAACTGGCTGTGTAACCTTGAGAAAATTACTTAACCCCGATTGTTTAAAAAAAAAAATTAAAGAGGACAAGTAAACTGTCAGTATAAAAAATGAAAATGAATTCTTAACATAAGGAACATTAGAAATGAAGAAGAAAGAGGATATTATTGGAAACATTTTGCCCAATTATATAACAATAAAACTTATAGCTTAAATGAAATATTTACAAAAATGTAAAACACCCAAATTACCAGACCAAAAAATAGGAAATTTAAATAACCCAATTTCATAGAAAACAGACAAGCCAAAAGTGAACTTCAAAAGAATAATGCTCCAGTACCAGATAGATTCACAAGTGAATTCTATCAAACATTCAAAAAACAATTTCACTACTACATAAAATGCAGAAATAGCAAAAAAAAAAAAAGGGGGGGGGAGGAATCCTACTAAATACCTACTATGATACAGATATGGACTTGATACACAAACCAAGGAGAGTCAAACATGAAAAGAATACAAGACCACCATTTTTTTTTGAGGGGGGTAGGTAGGGCAAGTGGGGTTAAGCGACTTGCCCAAGGTCACATGGCTAATTTTGTGTCTGAGGTCAGATGTCAGTGTCTGAGGACAGATTTGAATTCAGGTCTGCCTGACTCCAGGGCCAGTGCTCTATTCACTGTGTCTGTCACCTAGCTGCCCCAACACCACCATTTTTAATCAACACTGATTAAAAAATATGAATAAATTTTAACATTAGCAAAAAGGCTAAAACAAAACATCACAAATATTATACACTTTGATTAAATCAGAACTGTCCCAAGGATGCAGAGTTCATTTACTGTTAGAGAAACTATATAACTGAATTAAACATATCAGTAACAAAAAATGTTAAATCACTTGATTATGTCAATATATGCAGAAAAAGCTTCTTGAAAAAATATACTTACCCATTTCTATTTGAAATACTAGAATAGGGGTGGCTAAGTGGTTCAGTGAATAGAGCACGGGCCCTGAAGTCAGGGAGACCTGAGTTCAAATCTGTCCTCAGACACTTAACACTTACTAGCTGTGTGACCTTGGGCAAGTCACTTAACCCCAATTGCCCTGCCTTTCCCCCTCCAAAGAGACAAAAACAAAATAGAAATACTAGAATAAATAGGCATTTCCTCAAAATTATAATATACATCTAAATCCCCAAACCATTATATATAATGAAGATAAACCAGAATCCTTTCCAATAAAATCAGAAACAAAGCAACGGAAAAACAACAAACAAACTTGTAATGCACTCCTCACAGCCCTTGTTGCAAATCACTTCTTTCCTCAATCCACCTACACCACCACCTCTTTCCCTGGAAGCTTACCTTTGCAAGTTCTCTTCTCTCCAATTCTACACATCAAATCTCCTCGATATTATCACCTATTCTCTTTTTCTAGTTTTGGAAGTTGCCTTTTTCCTTAATACTAATTGCTTTACTTCTGTCTTTAACTCAGTTCTTTCCTTTCTCCTTCAGGAGCTCATTGATCATTTTATCATTTCATCTCCTCTAATTTTCAATGTTTCCTTATCCAGAGGTTCTTTCCCAACTAGCTATAAATGTTCCTAGATCTATTCCATCCTTAAAGCAAACAAACAAGAAACTGTCTCTACCTTCCCCTCAGGTTTTCATTCCATTTTTCTCTTACCTCTTATAATACTTCTAGGGGGAAAAATGTTCTTTGCCTCCATGAGTCACTTCATACTCACTTCTCAAATCTTTGAAATCTGGCTTCTATCTCCACCACTGAATTAAAACAGTATCTCTTCAAAGTTACCAATTATCTCTTGCTAAATTCAATGCCCTTTTACCAGTGCTCAACCTTGATCTTTCTGAATTGATATCGTTGTCCTTATGCATACTTTTTCTTTCTTGGGTTTTCATAATAAGACGTCCTTCCTAGTTCTCCTAAATAATTAACTAATCTTCAGTGTCCTTTGCATGATCACCATCCATGCCCTGGACCCTTTGTGTTCATGTACCATTGGGTTCTGTCCTGATTCATGTCTCTCTTTATATTTTTCCTTAGCAATTTTTGGATTCAATTATAACATCTATGAACCTCATATATCTCCTGTGTTCCAGACTCACATTTCCAGCTGCTTGCTAAACATTTCTACTCAGATGTCCAATAGGCATTCCACATTTAACATTTCTAAAATGTGAGGGTTGGGGTCTTGCGAAATAAATAAACATTTATAAAGTGCCTACTATATGGCAGACACTCTCCTTTTACAAATATTATCTCATTTGACCCATACAAATAGCCCTGGAATGTAGGTGTTATTATGACCCCTATTTTATAGTTGAAGAAACTGAGGCAGTTTAAGTGACTTGCCAGGGATCATACAGCTAGTAAGTGTCTGAGTATAATATACAGATCTTCCTGACTCCAGGTAGAATGTTCTATCCTATCCACCACCAGCGGCCTCTAAGGCAACTTCCCCTAGGAAGTCATCCCTGGACCACTGCCCCCAACCTTTCACATCTCTCCCCTGACTACCTTAGTTCATGGATATCTCCTCCTTCTCTGATTTTGTGTAGCCCTTTATAGTCTGAATCACACAATATAATCTCTCCAACCATATTAGAAGTGGGAGTGACTGGTTGGATCTGTTTTAAGAAAATCTCTTTGGTGGCTAAATAGAGAATGGACTAGAGTGGGGAGAGATTTGTGGCAGGCAGACCAACAAGCAAATCATTACAATAGTCCAAGTTTGAGAAGATGAGAGCCTGCACTAGGGTGGTGGCCATATCAGAGAGAAGGTGGTCATATTCAAGAGATGCTGCAAGAGTAAAAATAGGCCTTGGCAATAGATTGGCTATCAGGTGAGAAATAGTGAGGCTGACACCTAGGTCGTGAGCCTGGGGAGACTAGGAGGATGTTGGTGCCTTTGACAATAGAGAAGTTAGGAAGGGGGAGAGGTTTGGGGGAAAGAGAATGAGTTCAGTTTTGGACATACTGAGTCTTAAGATGTCTACAGGGCATCTGATTCAAATGGTTTGAAAGGTAGATGAAGATGTGAGACTAGAGTTCAGCAGCGAGGTTAGGACAAGAATTCAGATTCCTCAACAAAAATAATCATTAAATCCACACAGGCTGTTGAGGTCTCCAAGTGAACTAGTATATAGAGAACCAAGAGAGAGTAGTGTCCTTTTCCTGAGCTTTCATATCCAAAGTGAAGATATAATATTCACACCACCTACCTCTCAGGTGGTTATACAGAAAATGTATCCTCAATCTTAAGGCACTGTCTTAATGTGAGCTATTATTTCATCTTTGTAACCTCAGTATATGGTATGCAGCTAACGTTTATTGAATTGAATGAGATATTACAATTTTAAAAAGTGTCCTATAGTGCCATTGTCATAGAAGACTGGTATCGATGAGTTGTTGATTAAAAAATTAAAAAAAAAAAAAGAGGGCAGCTAGGTGGCACAGTGAATAGAGCACCAGCCCTGGAGTCGGGAGGACCTGAGTTAAAATCCAACCTCAGACACTTAACACTTACTAGCCGTATGACCTTGGGCAAGTCACTTACCCCCAATTGTCCTGCCTTCCCCCCTGCAAAAAGTAAAAAAAAAATGCCTTGCTCAATCAAACCTTAGGTTTTTCTAATCAGTGATCTACCACCCATCAAAAATGAATATTATTAAGTTTCAGAACTTTTTAGTGTCTGAGATTTTCAGTTCTCCTTTCTTATTTTTTGCTTTACACAACAGTGGTATACACAAGCACTAGAAATTTTTAGGCACATGGCCAAAATTCTAGTCTCTCCTTTGTGAGCTAGGATGCATGGGAGTATAGAGAGGGTCAATCTGAGCAGCAGCTCAAGGTGGCCTAGACACCCCAGTTGTTCCCCATATCAATTTCACTCCTGTTAACCTATAGAAGGTCTTTCTTACCTTTCTAGGAAAGGGAAGGAGAGCAGACTATGAAAACTACACACTCTTTTTCAAAATGCAGAAATGGAATGTCAAATAAGATTTCATATTTGCATATTACTGATCTCTAATAAATTCATAATCTTTTCATTTAATAACCTAGCCTTTTCTTTCAAGTACATGTCTTTTTTTTTCAAGTACATTTCTTACAAATAGATTCAGGATAAGTCTGCTTATTAATATTTTTATGCAATAACAAATACAATGAACATTTTCATTAATATTATAAGGAATGAGTTTTTACTGATGATTTAAAGTAAGGTTTATTTAAAGTAAAGGTTTTAATATTTAAAGATAAAATAGGGTTCAAAATAGGGGTTCTAAGTTTTACTTAGTTCATTAATAGAAGAAAAAGTCTAGAAGAGCTCATTTTTCTTCAAGATTTTTAAAAAAACTTCCATTTTGTGCAGTATTATTTTACATTTAACTCTTTAGCTATTTTTATCTGAGAAACATCATCTTAACATTATCAAGCTCTTACTGAATATAAGAAAAACATGAAAATAAATTGTCTGGGGGAGAAATTACTTTCCTAGTTTTCCTAATATGATTATTTCTCAATAGATTACTAAATAATTATGGAATAATTAAAACTGAAATAATTTGTCCCATGGTAATATTAAAATATCTTAAACATTCAAATGTCTTTAAACATTTATTTCTATGCTTAATACCAACTTATGTACATTTAAATGCATTTCTCAGGCTAAGTTGGAAACTATTTACATTACATTTTACTTAGAAGTAATATTAAATTTAACTTGAAGCAGTTAGGATTTGTAGCCAGACTTTACCTGGCCCAAGTTTTCCCTAAAGGATTAATAAAGAATTTGTTAAGAAATAAATCTCCTAATTTTTTTTGCCCTAGTAAAAACTGATCAGCTTAATTATAGATAAAATGTTATCTGGAAAAATAAAAATATTTGCAATATAGAAAGTACTGTAAGTTTTTTGGTTTTTTTTTTTTTGCCTTTTTGGAGGGCAATTGGGGTTAAGTAACTTGCCCAAGGTTACATGGCTAGTTTTTCTTTTGTGTGTGGGTGTTAAATGTATGAGGCTGGAACCGAACTCGGATCCTCCTGACTCCGGGGCCAGTGCTTTACTCAATGTACCACCTAGCCACCCCGTACTGTAAGTTTTAAAATGCAATGACAAACCTCTATTCAATTTCAAAGCTTTTAAACAAGATTCAACAGTTGGTTTTATTTACATATTTATGACATACATTAATGGTCTATTTGTCTTACAACTCAGTAAATCCAATACCATAAACAAGAATATATGTGAACAAAAATGACAGAATTTTAGTCAAGTTGAAACAAATTTTCATAAGAGCTTTTAAAAAAAAAGCCCCTTCCCCAAACCCCAAACAAGCAGCCGTTTAAAAGTTGGATTATTTTAAAATTTTCTTCCTAAAATTGAATTTGTCAGCCATATAGCTATTACAAGATTGGAAAATTTGCAAAAGCAAATAATATGTATGCAAATATGATGCATTAATGGCTAACATTTACTCCTTGCTCTCAAAGTCTTATTATAGGCAAATTGGAATAAATATCTTGGTAATGTGTATACATCAAGGCACATTCTTTTCTTGTGCTTTAGGAACAATTCACCTGTAATCTCTTTAAAAAAAATTTTGTGCATTTTTACAATTGTTCCAAACACTTAAAAGTTTAGTTATAATAATTACATCTTAAGTAGTAGTTTCTTAGGTGGAGCTACCGAGGGCTTCACCTTGGTGATTTTGGAAAGGTAGGAGATTGGTCAACTTGAATATAGATGTTGACATTTTAAAAAATATACACACTTGAATAAATGTAATTTTTAGCTTCCATGTAATTTACTTTTTATTTAATTCATTTTCAATAATCAGGTGGGTTACAAATTACTAATTTTTTTTAAATTAGTGTACTGTAGTGAGGGCTGCAAAGAATTTTTGTTATTACCGAACTTGACTATTATGAAGTATTCTTGTAACTTATTTGCATGTGTTGGTGGCTATTCTGCTTTGAAACTGATCCAGTTTTTCAACTAAATTAAGCAATTAAACATGATACAATGGCTGAAAACATCAAACCTAGTTTTGACTTGCTCATGCTACAGCAAAAGAACAAGATTTTCCATTTATTGTACTAAAGTTAACATGGAAGGATTTTCCTCATTAACAAATGCTCAATTCCAACAATAACAAAGCTCTCCACCCTCAGGGAAAAGTTCCTCGCCTTGAAGAGATGACAAAACAAGGCCTATTTTGATGGACACACCATGCAAGTCCATGGCATTAAAAAAAGCAACAAACCTAGGACTAAATAGTCAATTATAAATTGCCTACATAGTCAAGTGCAAACTTGATTTATAACCATGTGGCTCCATAAGTACTTTAAAATGAGATATAGTCCTTGACTTGGAAGGAACTGAATTTAAATGGTAAGTCACAAATCATATTTAAGACATTAAAAGTGAATATTGTATGTAACAGTGTACTTACAGACACTAGTAAAATGCTTTAGTATCTGAATTTTCTTTTCAATCTGTAAACAGGGAAAGCCAAATAACAAAATTTTATCTCCATATTTTGACAGAAAGCCTAGTGAAGAAACATCCTTTTAAGCTCAGAACATACATTCAAAATAAAAGTGAAAACAGGACTGAAACTATACCATTCCAAGTATAGTTTTTATAAAAATTATACCATGATAAACAAATAGAAAGATTTATTTCAAATTTCTCTATATTGGATAACTAAAATTGGTGGGGCAGGGGGGAGAGGGAGAGAGAAACTTCTTGACAGAACCTTTAGGCTGGACAGACTGTTTAGCAATGCAGATAGTGTGTCATCAAGCAGCAAAAAACCTTGAAATAGGAACTCTAAGCTGTAAGTCCGATGCTGTAAACATGTGTAAGTTTATGGCACAGGAAGAGTCATTACCAAAATTGCCTCTAGCTCTGTTACTGTGCTCACTCTGGTTCTGAAACATGTGCCACTTCAACTTCCACTGTTTCAATAGCTTCTGTTACTTCGGATATTTTCTGTCCTTGTTGCTGTGCCAGTACATAATTAACTACTTGCATAATACTTTGGTCAGAAAGAGTTGACACTGATGCACATTCCTCAGTAGCGGCAACAGCTTCAATAGCTTCAATGGTTTCTCCGGTCACTACTACAGTCTCGATTTCCTGAGGACCACTGCTTTCTTGTTCTTGCATCCCTGATGTTAAGATGCTAAAGGCATGCTCCACTTGAGTTCCCTGGTTGTGAAACTGAAGGGTATCTTTCTCCAGCATAATCTTGCAAGGCACATAATCCCTGTGGAATTTGGTCATGTGCTTCCGGAGTGTTCGAGCATCAATATAAGCTTCATTGCATACAGGACAGACATAGGGCCGTTCACCTGTGTGTGTTCTTACATGGCGTTTCAGGGAACGTGCATCAGCCCAAGCAACCCCACATGTTAAGCACTCAAATGGCTTAACTCCTATAGGAAGAAAAAAATAATATATTAAATAGCAGCAAGGAAATTATTTTAACTTTTACAGTTACCCACATATAGGTCTAAGTTTTAAGGTTGCAGAAGTCTAACTTGCTTTATGGAAGCTGATAAAATGAACATATTAGAACAATCATGGGGGTGGCTAGGTGGCACAGTGAGTAAGCAGAGGCCCCGAAGTCAGGAGGACCTGAGTTCGGTTCCGGACTCAGACCCAACACAAAAATACTAGCCATGTAACCTTGGGCAAGTTACTTAACCCCAATTGCCCTCCAAAAGGCAAACAAAACAAAACCAATTATGATTATATTCTGTATTTGGGGGGAAAAACATGTTAATCTATAATTTCTCTCTTACATCTATATCTTACACATAACATGATTTTTAACAAAGTAACATGGGCATGAGATGATGGATCAGTTTTTATTATATATAAAATATAATGTCATCCAAAACAAATTGCTACTCCTTTATAATTCTCTTCCTATGACTTTTTTATGATTCCATCATCCGTTGCCAAGTTTGCAACTCAAATTTTCCTTGATACTAGCTCCTCCCCCTACTGCTGATCCAAATCAGTTGCCAAGTCTTACTGATTCTACCTCCACACATTCTACCAAATATATTATGTTCTCTCCACTAGTCACTTGTTTAGTGCTCTCTCATCGTCTGCCACTCTCTAGCTAAAAAATCATCAATGCCTCCCTACTCTTTTTAGGATAAAACAAACTCTTCAGTCTGGGTCATTTAAAGCTCTACACAATATGGGTACAATCTACCTTTTCAGATTTACTTCATGTTACTCCCCACCCCCTTCACATACTATGTTTTAGTCAAACTGGTGTAACTAGTTAGTTGTTCTTGAATTCAATATTCCATCTCCCATTGCTGTGCCTTTGGCACATGTTGTCCCCCCACATCTAGGATTCGCTTCCTATTCATCTTCAACTCTTAGAATCCTTGGGGTCCTTAAAGGCTCAACTTAAGTGCTGCCTCTTATTCAAATTCAACTTGAAGCAGTAAAACTATCAACTGGGGGCAATTACCTGGTTTATTGCTTACAAACAATCAACATTCTAAGAGATATTATATACATTGTACAGTGATCATGACATTTTTCTCACTGCAGAAAAAACAACCTTCTCAATGACCAGTCTATTCTACTGACTCTGTGATAGTTCAAGAGAAAGATGGAAAAGTATTAGCTATTAATGAACACCTGATACAAAGATCCTTTATGGAATTTGCTTGGGGAAGTTATGTAGCTCAAAATACATGTTAAATGCTTTGTGTTACTTTCTCTTTTTTAAAAAAAGTTTTTATATTTATTTGTTTGTTTGTTGGGGGGGGCAGGGCAATTAGGGTTAAGTGACTTGCCCAAGGTCACATGGCTAGTAAGTATGAAGTTTCAGAGGTCCCACTTGAACACAGGTCCTCCTGACTCCAGGGCCAGTGCTCTAGTCTCTGAGTTGCCTAGCTGCCCCCCTTGATATTTATTTTTGACAATTATTATTATTATCATTATTATTATTTGGAGGGCAATTGGGGTTAAGTGACTTGCCCAAGGTCACAAGGCTAGTTTTTTGTGTGTGTTGTGTCTAAAGCCATATTTGAACTCAGGTCCTCCTAACTCCAGGACCAGTGCTCTATTCACTGGCACCACCTAGCCACCCCGACAATTATTTTTTTAAAATTTTGAATTCCAAATTCTTTACCTCCCTTCCACCCACTGAGAAGGCAAGCAATATAATACTCTTTATATACATGCAATCATATAAATATTTCCATATTATCCATATTGTTTTTAAAAAATCAAGAAAAAATAAAGAAAATGAAGAGAAAATGCTTCAGTCAGTACTCAGAGTTCACCAGTTCTTTTTCTGGAGGTGGATAGCACTTTTTATCAAGAGTCCTTTGGAATTGTCACAGATCCTTGTACTGGTCAGAGGAGCTGAGTCTTTTACAGTTGGTTATCATTACTATATTGCTTTCATTGTGTACAACGTTCTCTTCTCTTGTTTCTGCTCACTTTATTTTGCATCAGTTCAAACAAGTCTTTCCAACTTTTTCTAAAACCATCTCTTTCACCATTTCTTATAGCACAACAGTATTCCATCACAATCATATATCACAAATTGTTCAGCCATTCCCCAATTTTCAATTCTTTGCCACAACAAAAAAGAGCTGCTATAAATTATTTCTGCACATATAAATCCTTTTCCCTTTTCTTTGATCCCTTTGGGATACAGACCTAGTAGCAGCATTGCTGGATCAAAGGGTATGTACAATTTCATAGCCTTTTGGGAATATAGTTCCAAACTGTCCTCCAGAATGGTTGGACCAGCTCAGAACTCCATCAACATGATTAGTGTACCCATTTTCCCTCATCCCCTCCAGCATTTATCATTTTCCTTTTCTGTCACATTAGCTAATTTGATAGGTGCGAGGTAGTACCTTGGAATTATTTTAATTTGTTTAGATGGTTTTTACTACTTTTTAAGCCAACAATAAAGCCCCTGATAAGTGAGAACAAATTTTAAGAACTCAGTGAATAAGGAACATAGAAAACTTCACAAATAGGTAAAGTTAGTCTAAGAGCAGCAATCACCTCTCACATATTTCATATATAGGGACAGGAAGGAGAGTTACAAGCTAGACTTTTCCAAAGCTTACTTGCTGGGGGCTCTGAAATTTCCATATGTGAAGCTTTTTCTTGGACTTGTGCTAAAGACATTTCAGGGTATTAGTTAAATTGCCTAAGCACCTAACATGTACCTGAAATTACCCAGGGAGTCATCCTGTTAGTAGTATGGGCAGGTCTAAGTAGATCTCAGAAGACTTTTCTACTCACCCTTTTCCCCCTTCCATCTAATGGATGAAAATAAAAAAATCATAACCCCAAATCTTCAAACCACACAACAGCATCTGAAATGTCACATTTCGCCAAAAACATCTATGGATACTACATTCACATATGGAAGCAGCTACAGATATATATGTGTGTGTGTGTGTGAAGAAAGTAAAGTCACCTTAGGATACAACTGCTCTTGATATGGTACATCTTTTGTGGAATGAAAAATTCTCTCCTTACAATTTATTATTACTTGGGAATATCTAGTGTATACTAAATACCTATTTTCTGAAGTCACATTATCATAGTGTACTCTCTTCCTCTGTCAAGTGGGGAATAGTCTTCCATCTTAATACAATTCAGCTAGACAGGTTTTGTTATATATACATCAAGATGTTTATGCTTTCGCCAAATTGATCAGAACAGGATTCTACTTGTAACTAAGATGAGCAGATTGTACAGGCGAGTTGTAGAGTCACAGCATCGGTCACTTCCAACAGGAATCGAAAGGGATGGAGCCCAGTGGTCTCACAAGCAACAACGGCAGAAAGGGAGAAGAGGAGAAAGCCAGCTCTGCGAGGGCACCCCCCGCTGTGTGAACACGCCTACATGAGCGCGGGCCTACCTTCATGGTTGTTCATGTGTCTTCTATACTCTCGAAGTTGCGTGAATTTTCTCCCACACTGTTCACACACGCGCTCCAGGTTTTGTTTTGCTCTTCCTTTCTTCCCATGAGTCGCCTTCTTTACATGTCTTCTATATAAGGCTTTTTCATAGAACTCTTTGCCACATACATTGCACCTAAAATATGATACATGCTTTTACTCAATATTAAACATCAGAAAAAAAAAAACCTGTTTTTTTCTGAGAATCAGACCTGGAAGTACTATGTGATATCTTATTTCAGATCAGAACTTTCCTACGATTACTCACCTATAAGGCTCCGTGACAGAATGAGACTTTACATGGGAATACCAATCTTTCTTCCAACTGTAGCATTTTTCACAAAATTGGCATTGGAATGGCTTTACACCAAGATGTTTGTTCATGTGCTGGCGGAGATCTCGAGCTTCAAAGAAACTTTTTTCACATCTGCAATATGGAAATTTAATCACCAAACTGAATTATATTCTTATTCAAAACACATTTTTATTTTTTATTGATGCTTTTTTGTTTTGATATCACATTTAATTTTTGATATATCCCTCTGCCTTCCCTACCCTATATGCTATTCTTTATAACAAAGATTTATAAAGAAATAGAAAAAGCAGTTCAGCAAAACCAACCAACACATTAATCATGTCCAACAGTACATGCTACATTTTATATTTATAGTCCCCTAACTCTGCAATGAAATAATTAATGGAAGTGCATTATCTTAACTTTTCTCTGCGCCCAAACTTATTCATTGTAATTCTACAGTGCAAAACAAGTTTTTATAAACACAGTAAGTTTATGGGAACCCCATTACAGAGTGACATAAATTTAAACAAAGAAATTCTACCAGATTTATGTTTTTGTTAAATAACCAAACAGAACAAAATGTGTTGAAATTAGTCAAATGTTTTATATTCTAAATACTTACTGAGTACACTGATAACCTCGAACCTCAGGCTTTGGCTGATGTTTCTTTAGGTGCTTGCTGAGACCAGAGCCCCTATGAAAAGACTTTCCACAGATTGAGCAAAGGTATTTTGATTCTCCTGTTAAAACAAAAAACCTGTCAAGTTTGAAACTTAGGCTCTTTATCAACTGTATCTTTCCTAAAAGTCTCACATATTCTGAACCTGGTCCCCTCCCCCACAAAAAAGGTATCTGAAACCTTAAACTTCACTATTTGTAGTTTTAAAAAGTATATGAACTTTAAGAACACATTAACAAAAAAAATGCTCTATTTTCTCCTGAATTCCCTTTCCATTTCATGACATAATAAGCAAATATGACCTTTTCTGACAAAATAACAGATCCTGAAAATGTACATTATATTCTTTATATTTATGTAATGTGATTAATAAAAAAATTAAGTGTTACTGAATTAATAGTAACTTTTTGTCATTATATACTGAATAATGAAAATTATTATCATGTTGGGGCTTATAAAATTATCTTATGTTATAAAGGGGTACACATACTCAAATGTTAGTTATTAAATCTATTATTTGCCTATGGCCCAATTTCTTGTAAGCATAGCTTAATTTCCTTAAGGTACTGAAGTTATAACCCTACATTAAGCTGTTATTATTCAAGCAAAACACTGTTAGTAGCTCCTTTTTAACACTGGAAAAAATATGGGCTATCCCAAAAACAAACAAACCAATCCAATTTTTACTTTCCCAACATAAAACAATTTACCACATTGGAGAAAGCTTTTTAGTATCAATTCCTTCCCCAGAACAAAAAGAAAAATATGTCCACTCATACACACGCATAGTATATCAGTATAGCTGGTCTCAGTACCTGTATGAATGCTCATATGTTCTTGAAGACTACGCTTGGTGACAAAAGACTTAACACAGAGCTCACACTGGAACTGTTTCTGTGCTTCATGGAGAGCCAGGTGTAATTTTAAACCATGCTTGTAAATGAAAGCTTTTCCACAGACCTATGAAAAGATTTTTGTTAAAACTATTAGTTTTTTTTTAAAAAGGAAAGGGAAAGCAAGTACTGTTCCTGAAGAACAAGCTACTATTCACAAGCCACTGAGAGGACTTGACTATTTTAAAGCCAGATTGTAAGGACTGACTGTTCCATCTGCAGAGCTATATATAGTTTCTTTATCCATCACATAGCTCATGAAGGAACAACAGAGGTACCCTTATATTATTTAGTAAATGCCATGATAATAGCTCATACTGTCTCTTTGAAACAGATAATTTAAGTATTGGCCCCATTTTTATACATGTGGAAACTGACCCTTAAGACACCAGTGATTTGTCTATGATTAGTGCCCTATGTTAATGTACACCAGACCCAGTAATCCAATAGACTCAAATAGAGTGACTTTGCTAACTAGAAATCAATTTTGTTACTGGATGTCCATGTCAGTTTAGACTCCCAGGAGAATGGGCAACTTAGATGGATGTCAAAAATATACAAGGATCCAGGACTCTGCTTGAACCAGAGATGCCCCAAGGAATGCTCTTTGGATCCTATGTAGTCCAAATAATTAGAAGACCCTTAAAAATAACAGAATGGGAACTCAGGTATGTATATGGCAGAGAAAATCAATCTGTTCTAGGAGGCTCAGATAAGTCCAGTCAAAAATCTATAGCTTTAAAAATTTTGATAAATTTGGTTTAAACATAACCACCCCTTTCCTACCTACACCCAATTAAGCCCACTTACAAAGTACAGTTCCTGAGAAGTTTATTATTGGTTTTTAATAGAAAGGATGTATCCTTTAATTTGGATATGATGGTATTTATGTTGATGGCTGTATTTAATCAGTTTTGTTGAACCTCCATGGCCTGAGCAAAGCGCACTACAGCAAAACTCTGTAATATTTTTATAGGTGAGAATGACTTACAGTTATTCTACTATTAGAATATAATAAACCCATTCTGCCACTATAGTCATTTCAGATCTTTTTCTTTTAACATATTATATCTATTCACACATACATACACATTTACCTGGCATGCATGTGGCTTAACACCTGTGTGCTTCAACATGTGTATTCTGAGAGAATATAGTTTGGGCAATGTCCTTCCACATATTGAACATATAAACTCTCGCTTGGTTCGACCCTTTTCAGTTGATGCTCCTGAATCTTCTTCAGCAGTAGAGGAAGTAGGTACATCACTTTTCCGGGTATGTCGAATGAGGTGTGCTCGTAAAGAAGCACTATATTGAAATTCTTTTTTACACAACTAAAAGGCAAAAAGTTAAATTCAGTAATTTATAAATACATTTAATTTTAATCCAAATAAATGGAAATTCCATGAAATTCTTCCTCACTGAACATTTATTGAGCCTCTGCTTGCCACAGAGCTCTGGAAGACACTTAGACATAAGACAAAGATTTGGTTCTGCTCCCTGAGTTACAACCTAGCAGAGAAGGGGAGAGTTCACATACATAAAAAGAAACAGTTCTAAAGTAGGAACGATCTCTGAGCAGTACATGAATTATAATTATTTTTTATAATGAGATACCTTCATTTTAAAAAAAGTCCACAACACACTCTATTACATAGATCAAAAAAGTACTTAACACAAAGATTAAGAACTATCATTTTCCCCAAAAAGTTACATGTTGAATTTATCATATGCTTAAAAGAAAAAGCAAACTATGAAATAAGAGGTTGTCTGCTGCATGTACAATTCTCATTTTCTATTCTACTTTGTATAGTGAAATGCTTATTTTATTTGGTGTTAAGTTCAGAATAAAAAAATTCAAGAAATAATGAAATGGTCAACAATTTTTTCTATTTGTCTTGAGGATTTTTTTTCTTGGTACTGTGCTCTTCTCCCCTCTTCCTCACATCTTATCACTCAGATGCTCTCTGCCACTCTCTCCTCCTTCACCCCAGTCTCACATGAAGAGGTAGCCTTACTCCTTCCCAAGACTAACACCTCTCCCTTCATAGGTGATCCCATTCCAATCCTCTGACAGACTGCCCCTTTTTCCCCACTTCATTACTTATTTTCAATCTCTGTATGTCTACTGGATCCTTTCCTACTGCCCACAAATATGCCCATGCCTCCCCTATAATGAGAATGGGAATTTGAAGATCTTCCCTGCCCCTTGATAGACCTGGGGGGGGGAGTTTGAAGACCTCCCCTGCTCTGAAAGTAAATCCTGTCCCCTGAGAGGCTGAATGTAGTCACATTGAGCCTATGGTGGAGGAGTTTGCTGAAGAGAAGCAGAGCCCACAGAAAACTGGTAGTCAGAGCCAAAGAGATGGTAGGGAAGAGAGAGAGGTTTGTGAGTAAATACTGATCTTGTACTGGTTTGTGGGAAGGCTGAAGGATGCTGTGGCTCTGTGTTATTATGGCTTCTGAATATCTTTGGTACTATGATGGAATCGGCTCACTGGTATCTAAATAAATGCTTCAGTTCTGTCCTCTACCTGGAGAATCTGTTATATTTTGCAATGGACCGTCAAGCGATATTCATAGTCACGGTCTTTATCGTGATCATGAGTGCTGTAAATATTGCATTGGCATTACACTCCCCCACCTTCAAAAAACTTTTGCTTGATCCTTTTATCTTTGCTAACTATCATCCTATACTTCTTCTGCCCTTTGGGGTTAAAATCCTTGAAAAGGACTTCTGTAGTCAATGCCTCCACATTCTTCTCACTCACTCTTTTTAAAAAAAATTTTTTAATATTTATTTTTAAAAATTTATTTATTTACTTTTAGTTTACAACATTCAGTTCCACAATCCAATTTGAATTCCAAATTTTCTCCCCATTCCTCTCCTCACCCCTCACACCCCTCCTTCCCCACAGCATGCAATCTGATATAGGGTATATTCTCACTCTCTTCTTAACCCCTTACAATCTAGCTTCCAACTTTATCATTTCACCAAAACTGCTGTCTCCAAATTCACTAGTGATCTCTTAGTTGCCAAATACTCTTCTCAATCCACATTCTCCTTGACCTTCCGGTAGCCTTAGATACCGAAGAACTATCTTTTTGATAAATAAAACCAAGACAAATCCACAAGAAAACAAAAATATAAATTTTTTTTAAATGCACAAAATAGTTATTGGAGAAAAATTAACCTAAAATAGGATACCAGCATATCAGAATAACAAAAATACCGATCCATCAGATTCAAGCCATCATATATTTAGAGATGTCTTCTAAATAACAGAAACTTACTGGGCACTTGTAATCTTTAGTTCTTTCATGTTTCAATGTGTGCATGATAAGTGCGTAGCGTCTCTGAAAATCCATTCCACACTCATTACATCTGTGTGCTGTTTCTTCTTCTGTGTTCTCATTAATCTCTCTTTTGGGCTGCTTCATTTTTTTCCCTCTTTGAACTAATTTCAGAGCAACCTAATTACAGGGTAGAAAACACATTTTAAAGGAATGATAATTTTGATATCCTAATTTCTTTACCATTTTGCTAATATTATTTGAAATTCCTGGAATGGCAATTACGATCTCATGTTTCCCCCCAATAGTCAGTCACATCTTTTCTATAGGTATACTTTTTATGAACAAGTCAACTTCAACATTAGGTCAAAATGAGTAAGTGTGCTGTGTCACGTGGATCATACCTGCTGCACTGCGGATTTGGGATTGGCTTTCCTATTCTGAAGCTTTTTCTCTATTCCTTTGTGTAGTCGTATATATCCACCTTCACTAACAGAGCGCTGACGGAGCCTGCTTTTATAAGTGTCATCAGGGCTGAGGGTTGCCTTCTCTTGGGCAACAGGGTTTCCTTGGACTTGTGCTGGTCGACTACGTTTTTGCTTGTGATCTTCTGCAATGTCCTCAGCACAGGTATCTTCAAATGACTTGCTATCCTCATCATTTTCCATTTCTTTGTCCACTGGAGTACTGGTGTCCCTTTCCTCTACCACAGAGGGAGTGGGAAGGGCACTGGAAACTTCGTCATCTTTTCTGGTATCTGAAGTTTCTATTTCAAGAATTATCATGTTGCTGTTTGTCACTGTTTCAGACTTAATTCCAGAATGTGAATGAGTTATATTTTCTGTCTGTACTAAAACAGACTGAGACTCTGAACAAACCTGGGGCTCAACCTGCTGTGTACTCTCACCTTCCTGCCCATCACCTGGAAATTCTCCATTTATGGGTGACACAAATGCACTGGTTTCAAGGTCCGGGGGTACAACTTCTTCAACGTTGCCCACAGTTTGTGCTGTACCTCCATTTTGCTCTGGTAGATTTTGAGTAGATTCAACTGTTTGTACTTCACCTTTTTTGTATACGGTAATCTGCTTTTCCTCCATTAGCTTATGTACACTTTCACAGATTTCCAAGACTTCAGACATGAAAAGGTGGCGGGCCAAGATGGCAACATCCGCCATGCTGCAAAAGTCAAAACTTAACACCGAAGTATAAGCAAACTCCAGCAAGGGAAGGAAACTTGACTTACAAAAGCCTGTACAGAACAAAAGGGGAAAGTGATAGATTGTAAAAGAAAAAATTACCAAAAAACGAAGATCTATGCATATTGAGCTGGTGTAAATATCAATATAATGCTCTCCCATTGCTAAAAAATAAAAGTTAAACATAACCCTTTATTCTATCCCCATACAATCCTGTCTCTGCTCGGACCATGGACACTGGGGGAATAGAACACAAAATAAATACTCATTTTCTTCTGTTATATTCCTTAAAACAACTTTATTGATATCTTTTGTTTTTAAATCACCATCATTTCCAAATATATTCCTCCCTGTCTCCTATGAAGCCATTCCTTATAACAAAGAATTTAAAAAAAAAAATCAGCAGAATCTGAGAATATTGCTGAACTCTCTTCCAATTACTCCTGTGAGGATAATTTATTATTATTATTATTATTTCCTGCTTTTTTGGAGGGAGGAAGGCAAGGCAGTTGGGGTTAAGTGACTTGCCCAAGGTCACATGGCTAGTAAGTGTTAAGTGTCTGAGGCTGGATTTGAACTCAGGTCCTCTTGACTCCAGGGCTGGTGCCACCGCCCCTAAGATAAATTACATGGATAAGAATAGTTCTTAATTCAGAACTGTTAATTTAATTAACTATCTGCTTTCATCATGAAAGGCTACACTTGGGTTGTTAAATGAGTGTGCCTCAGTGGTTCACTAGGTTACTGTATAATAATATTTCATGGGTTTTTATAGCAAACATTTCCCCTGCACATTGATCTTTCACTTGCTTTAAACTTTCTAATAAAGGTAGAAAAGGGAAATACCCTTATATGTTTCTCTTTCTGCCTGAAGATGTATAAGAGGTAGGAAAATGATCCCAAAATGTCGTACACACTACATTCTGAAGGTGAATCGTTTAGTCTACCTAGTCTAAGATTCCTCCCCTCTATTCAGTTACAAAAGTCAGGGGGAAAAGAATGCCACAGTACTGAATATTAAAATAGTAAAAACATGCACGAACATTTGTGCTACCCTGTATCTCTTTTTGGTCTTTTGAAAGAATGGGAACATCTACACTAGTAATTACCAAGACAGGCAGATTTCATCACAAATGAATGCACAATTATAAATATACAATGTTATAAAATACCACTTACTATCACAAGTCCTTTCCTAGTCAATTAAAAAGTATTACAATTGTATACATAGCTCATATTACCCTATCTAAAATTCTACATTTTCCCAATATTCACTTGGAAAGTTAAAGACACTAAATCTCAGTCAAAGCACATCATTTAAGGCAACAGACACAGAACCAGGGTTATATTTGACTGAAAATTTACTGAATTTGTTGACATATTTTCTAAATTAAGGTTTCAAAAAACCAGATACAGATACTTTTCCAGTCAGATGTGCTAGCTACAACATAACTGCAGACACATACAAACACATCAAGGACAGTTAAACTTTGCTCCATGGTGTCTAAAAGCCCTGTGACAGATATCAGGGATTTGTCTGCTATCATCACCATGGATATTTACACCTCGAGTGTTGGGAATAAAAAAATGAGATACTTTTTCCAAGCCCTGTCCTGTGCATCATTCTTAAAATGAGAAAATGTCCAAGACGGTGCAGCTCAGTTTGCTCCCTGATGCTTCTTAACTACAGCAAATAATTGTATTTGCTGGCTCCATATACTTCATATACATGAAGAAAAAATAAGAATGACTTAAACATTTTACCTGACAAATCCACCACAGCTTCATGACTGGAAACAGCTCCTTTTTCTATAAAAAGGTCTCGGAAGTACTCGCTGTTAGCTGACAAAACAGACTTATGAGCTCGGTACTCTTCTCCCTCAATTAACAAAGTAACATCACAGAACTGATTGTTAAGTCTCTGCTGATTCAGCTGTTTTAAGACTGCTCGACAATGTTTTGGTGAAGACTGTTTCACAACACCTTTAGTGTCAACCTATCAAAAAGAATTTCAAGATCAAAAGTTGTGTGTTAACACTGTCTATACTTGAAAATGTAAAACATCTTTCTTCATGCTTGAATGAACTGTCATCAATTAATTTAAGTTGGTGTTCTATTTCAACATCTTTTGAAATGTTTTTCAGTTTAGTTTTTATTTTTCATTTATTTTTTCTTGCTGCCACCTCTTCCTGCCTGTATCAGCTCCCCACTCTCCACCCCCATCCCCAGAAATGAAAAAAAAAAAGCAAAATGTTTATGACAATTAAGTAGAGTCAAATAATATATATTGGCTATGACCTAAACTGTGTCTAATTCTTTCCATTAGTTTATCATAACACTCACCAACATCTTTCAATAGACACAAGCTGTCCCCACTTTTTTTGTATCTCTTTCCTCTCTTACCCATCACTATACACAAAAGTCACAACAGGCTGTTAATTTACTACCTAAATTCTGAAGGGAAAAAACAATAGGGATATTTAGGAAGGCTGAAAAGACATTACCAGAACACCTTTAACTTACCAACCTAATATGCAAGTACTTGGTAATATTAAATAGACAAATGTACTTTGGATCCCTAATGCTAGTTTCTCGTTGAATATTAATGCCATTAGCCAAAGTTTCTTAGTGGTTTTAGAAAAATAAAATCCACTAATACCAAATATTCTACTATATCACTATAGTTAAAAATTTTAAAGCAGTGGTAAAATGCCACTTACAAATACAAGTTCATGTTTGGATATTGGCTTCTTTTTCACAGTCTTGGACATCGTACTTGGAACAGATGCAGGATTGCTTTGGTCATCATCTGTTTCATTACTCTCTTCAGTAGATTCTAATTCTAATCCCAATTCCTCCAACATTTCAGAAGTATCTGATATTGGGCGGGCTCGATCCAGCTTCTCCTGGCATTTGCTACACTCTTTAATATAATCTTTTACTTGCTTTAAAATACCTAAAGAGAAATTAAAATGAAAATATTATGTGCATATCTGCTCCCTAAATTTAAAATTAGAAGTGAGAAAAAACAACTTGTGGCTCACACTATTCAAGTCAAATCAACAAGGATTCATTAAGCACCTACTATCTGCCAAGTAGTGTACTAAAAGCTGGGATACCAAGAAAGATAAAAGACAGTCCCTACTCTCAAGGAGCTTGATCTATTGGAGAGACTTCATGAAAACAACCAAGTACAAACAAAATACACACAGAAGAAACTGGAGATAATTAACAGAGAGAAGGCATTAGCCTTAAGAGGGATTGGGAAGGGCTTGTAGAAGGTGGGATTTTGGCTGGAATTCCAGCATAAACACAGTGATGCCAAGAGGTAGAGATGAAGGAGAGAATCCAAGGCATGGACGACTGCCAGAGAAAAGGCCTGGAACTGGGAGATGGCCCAGCAAGAAGGCCAGTTTTCCTGGATCACAGGGTATGTGGAGGAAGTATAATGTTTAAGAAGACTAGAAAGGTAAAGGATGGGGAGGCAGGTTATGAAGGGCTTTGAACATAAAAGACAGGATTTTATATTTGATACTGGAGGTGACAGGGAGCCACTGGAGTTTATGAAGGGGAGGTAGGGTTCAATGCTGACATAGCCAGATCTATATTTTAGGTAGATCCCTTTGAGAACTGAGTGGAAGATAGATTGCAGTGGGGGAAAACTTGAGGCAAGACCAACCAGAAGGCTATTGCAATAGTCTAGGTGTAAATTAAATGAAGAGTTGTGACACATCTAGGTAGTGGCAGTGTAAGAAGAGAGAAAGGGACACATGTGAGATTTGTTACAAAGGTAAAATCAACAAGCTTTGTCAACGGACTGGATATAGGGAAGGTGGGGAATGATAGTAAGTCATGAATAACACCTAAGAGGTGACTCAGAGGATATTGTCAGCCTTGACAATAACCAGAAGTTTGGAAGGGGGAAGAGTCTGAAGGACAATAACCGGGAAGTTTGGAAGGATAAAGTTTGAAGGAAAAGATAAAGTTTGGTTTAGAAAGTGAGTTCAGTTTATCATGGCCATTAAGTTGATTATACATCATTGTACATAAATCAATTGTCTAGAGCCAGGATGCATTTTGTATAGAAAGTACTATCTATGACCTTAAATGTTACTGAATGATTAACATATTATCAAATTGTTTCAATGGGAAAATACATTCCCAAATTTTAAGTGAGGATATCAAGAATATATATCCTCTTTCTCTAGTTAGAAGGATTGCTTTCCCCCTGCCCAGTATTGGCAGTAGGCCCAGAGGGTCCCCAGCCATATTTCTCATAGTAGCCATGGGTTCCATTCCATGATAGTTCTAGTACTGGGAGTCTGAGATTCCATCAGTCAGTCAGGTCAGGGGCTCTGGTAGTATGCATATGGGATAACAGCTCTAGAGGATGGGGAAGCAGTGGTTCCACCGGATATACAGGTCCACAGCCCACTGCCTCAGGGGCTCCTATTGGGGCAGGAGATCTAAAAACAATCTCAACAAAAGTGCCTAGAAAGGTAGATTTAAAAAAAAAAACAACATACAGGTCATTTCTATGCTGGGGACCTGCAAGTCAGAAACTGCCTACGGTACATAGGCAATATTGGGAGCACTTTAAATACAAAAAAAGTAGTAAAAGCAAATCACCCTTGAAAATAAGGACAAACAAAAGCACTGAATGATCATTTTCCCAAATACAAATCCCCTACCCAGTGTTTCAGCTCTTCAACTGCTACATAGGAAGTATGTAGTTAGACTGAGCTGTTACCAGCTTGACTATCACCAATTAGTTGGCTTTCTTACTAGATTACCCATGCAACCATTGTGAAAGTCTAGTTTAGTTTGCTGATTGGATCTCCCTATCTTATCCAGGCTGGAAGTGCAGTGGCCACTTGTGGCTTGACCACACTTCTGATAGGCACTGAAGCTCTGACCCACACCATTTATGACCTAGGTTATTTTATATATATATATATATGTGTGTGTGTGTGTGTGTGTATATGTATATATATATATAACATGCAATAATATATAATATGCAATATAATAATATATAATATAATATTATAATGATAATATAATATGCTATATTATATATATAGGTTATAGTCCTTCTTTAGGCAACCTGATGCTCTCCCTCAGGGACCCCCATGTTGGAATCAGAATTAGTGTAGACACCTGATTATCTTAGCCTGCTACATTCCAGAACTCCCTATTTCCAGTGATTCCCCCAGGAGGTAGGGATCATAGGCATGCAGCATTGCTGTGGAAATGTAGAGGCAAACCTGTCAGGTGTCTTTACTGCCGAGCAAGGAGAAAGAGAGGAAATACTTCAAATTTAATTGATATCGGGCACCATAAAAATCAATGGATGGATTTCTTTTTTGTTGGGTATTGTTTCAACAATTCTGGCTACCTCCATTTACTGAAGATTTTCAAGAAGTTTTGAGATCAATCAGTCAACAAGCATTTTCTAAGTTCTAAGTTTCAGGCACTATGTTAAATTGCAGGAATAAAAAGATGAAAGTGAAACAGTCCCTGTCTTCAGGAAATTATTAGATTCCTATGACACCCATAGCACACATAAACCCATTTAAATGACTTAATAAAACAAAAACAAAAAAAAATATTTGTCAAAATGAAAAAGTGATTGAAAAGACTTCATTTCAGATGACTAAGTTATTCTTTTCTTGTCAATCTGACCTGGGCTTCTAAATTAACTTCTATAAGCAATTTTTGTTCATTTATCTAAGAATCTTGTATTTTATATTGCTAAGAAAACTGAGGACTATTCACATGACCTGAATCTCCTCTTCATCTCAAAACCAGAGATCACAACCCAAGCATGATCTCCTCCTTTTCCCTAGTCTCTAACAATGAGACTTTGCCAAGGTCAAATCTTTTCATCGGCCTTTGATCCCAATCCCCTCATAGTAGCTTCTCCTCCCAATTATCCCCTCCCCCCAATTATCAATCTCTCCTCATCTATTGGTGATATCTAAATTTCCCTCAACCTTAAAAACCTTTACTAGATCGTACCATCACCCTCAAGGTAGGATATTTTGCCTCCCTTTCTTGGCTAAACCTTAGTAAAAAAAACTATACTAGATACCTTCATTTCTCCTTTCCCTCACTCTTTAACCCTTTGCAATCTGGCTTCCCCCACCTCACTAAACTAAAACTATTTTCTTCAAAGTTACTAATGACATCTTAATTGTGAAATCTGAAGTTCTTTTCTTAGTCCTTATCTTTCTCAAACCTATCTGCTATATTTGACATTGCTGACCACTCCACCCGGTCCTCCTGAATACATTCTCATCTCTGTATTTTTGAGACACTACTATCTCCATGTTCTCCTACATCTCTGACCACTCCTCAAGTCTCCACTATTGGCTCATCACAAATATCACAGTCCCCTAACTGTGGGAGTTCTCCAAGGTTCTATTCAAGGCCCATCTATTTTCTATTACACACTCTTGGTAACTTCATCAACTCTCATCAACCCTCTCTCTGTAGATCATTCCCAGTTCTATATATCCATCCAACTTCTTCCCAGAACTTGAGTCTGTCACCAACTGCTATTGGATATCTTGAACTGGATGTCCCAGAGAGATCTCAAACTCAACATGCCCACGATGGTACTCCTTATCTTCCCACCAGCCAAACTTCCGATTTCTTTCAAAGACACCACCATTCTTCCATTTCACAATCTCAGTGTTATCCCGTGCTCCTCATTCTCTTCCACTCCACATATTCAATCTAACCATTTCTTTCTTCACCACATCTCCCATATCTGACACCTTTCTCTCCATTCAGATGGCCACCACTTTAGTTCATATCCTCAGCTCTCCTAAGTCTCCAAATTGGTTTCACAGCCTCAAATCTCTCCCTACTTTAGGTGGATGAGGTTGTACTGATGAGGAGTGATTGAGGCAGAGTAAGCAGGATGCAAGATGTGACATATGAGATGAGATGCAGGGTGTCATCAGTCAGAAAAGTGATCAAAGAAGACTATGCATTGAAGCCCCCGCACAGTGGACCTAGGTCTTTCACAAAGCACCACCAATTCCAGGACAGCTCCCCTCCCCTCTCCTATTTTCTTTTCTTATCTGTATGATAATGGCATCTCCCCACTACCAGACATCCCAGGCATTTTGGAGTCCTGCTTGCTCCTCCCATTCTCTTTTCCTCTTTCCCCCATTCCTTAAAATTGTGTTTAAATCATATCTTTAACCTGGATAACTGCCTTTGCCTCTTACAGGACACCTGAGGTGTGGGGGGGACCGCCATTCTGCTCCCTTAGGGGAGCAGGGCCTGCAGCCTATGATTTGCTTCCCTGGTGGAGCAGAGCCTGTTGGGGTTCTGCCTCATGGGCTGCTTGGGTGCATCACCCCAATAAATGCCCTAAACTTGGAGACTGTCTGAGTGAATTCTTTCAGGACAATAGGACCCGCACGTCTATTCTTCATCATTTCAGGTGGCACCCCAACATTCTTGGGGTGCACCCCAAACTCATCAAGATCATCTTACACAGTGCTACTAAAGTGATTTCCCTTAAGCACAGATCTTCCTTGCACAAATTCCAGTGGCTCCCTATTGCCTCTCTATTAAAATATAAACTCCTATGTTTGGTTTTTAAAACCCTTAATAACCTGTCTCCAATGTTTCTTTTCATTATACATTACTTCCCCTTTCTCACACTCTATAGGTCAGACTTTCTCTTTGTTCCTCACTTACAGTCCTCCATCTCTAGTCTTTATTTGTTGTATCGGCCATTCCCTATTAACTGCCTAGTATTTATTTTGTATTCACTGCACCTACATTACTTTGCTAATAATAACTACATAAGTATAGTTATATTTACTCACTAACCATATATGTCCCAAGGCTTAGCCTCAGTCAGCTTTTCTTTTCTCTATATACTATCTTGCTTGGTGATCTCATCAGCTCCCTTGATTCCATTATCAACTCTATGCATTTGATTCCCAGACCTGTATATCCAGTTCAGGTCTCTCTCTTGGGCTCCCATCCAGTATCACCAACTGTGTTTTGGTCATCTTGAAATGGATATCCTATAGATGCCTCAAACCTCAACATGTCCAAAACAGAACTCATTATCTTTACCACAAAACCCTACCTGATTCTCAATTTTCCTATTACTGTTCAGAATACCAACATCCTCCTACTCATCCAGGCTCATGACCTAAGTTATCTTGGACTCCTCATTTGTACTGCCTCCAAATCGCCTTTCAACATCTTTCTCTCCACTCACACTGAAATCACTGCATTCTAGGTCCTCATTGGCTAGACTACTGAAATAGCCAGGAGTTGGTTAGTAGGACTGGGCTCATCATCTTGTTGCAGGCCCTCTCTTCCCTGTGTCCTCTTCTTGACCTCACCTCCAAGGAAATATCCATAAACTTTAACTAAATTGTTGATATTGTGAGACCGAACAATCATTAAGGAACTGACTCACATCAATCCAGTGTTATAAATATGTGTAATGCCAGGAGAAAAAAAATGAGTCTGAAGTCAGGGCTCCAAAATGCCTTAAATGGAAGGATGGATCACAAATTAAAGTGGAAGATGTAGAGAACACAAGATGTCACTATGCTACCACTGACCACCTATATGACCTTGGGCATGCCATTTAAGCTCCGTATACTTCAAAGTCCTCATTGAGATGACCTCTGTGGTCCTATGATTATTGGGGTTATTAGTGGTAGTTAAAGTAGTCAAAGTGCCCTGCCTGAAGCAGAAAGACCTGAGTTCACATCTAGCTTCAGACACTTACTAGCAGTGTTACCTTGGGCAAAACACAGCCTCTGTTTGCCTCAGTTTCCTCATCTATAAAATGAGAATAATAATAGCACCTATCGCCCAGGGTTGTTGTGGGGGTCAAATGATATAATTGTAAAGCACTTAGCACAGTGCCTAACACATAGTAAGTGCCATATATTAGCTCTTATTATCGTTGTTGTTTGTTGATTCTTTTTTATTTTAATTATTAAAAAGTAAAAACCACTGCCTCAAAGGCACTCTTCCAGTCTTAGGTGTCTGCTATCCACACATTAAAGTCATCCAAGATTCTCTGAAGTATGTAATAACAGAGATTGCAGTGATCAATGACCCTCTGATCATAAACAAGAATTTCACACAGAAGGCAATGGCCAGGTGCATGGTGGGTGTGAAATGGATGCAACATACAATGAGGAACTTTGAAGAACAAGAGTAAAAGATATAATAAGGAAAATATGATACAAAAAAAGATAGTCTGCTCATATGAAAAGGGATGAAAGGTGGAGAGCCCAAGTATCCCAATGGTGTTCTAAGAATGTCAAAAGTAAACAAAGAAGGAGCCCAGTACCTTGGATGGACCCCTGTGGTGAACTCAAGTGACAGAGACAAACTGGGCCGGCATGAATAAGTCACAATCTACACTGTTAGAAGGACTCTCCAAAACAAAAACACTGATCCATCTGAGGACCTGAGCTGTTTTGTTAGGTTATAAACACTTACAATCTTTGGACAAGGTTTAGAGTAGGTGTAATTGACTTTATCCTCACTAAAAATTGTCTTATGGATGCACAAAACCAGAGTCTTAGAGCTGGACAGGATCTTAGAGATCATCTATGCTATCTCTCTTACAGTGGTGTCAACTGAAGAGAATGTCTCTAGTTTCTTTCTAAAAATCTACAGTACAAAATAAAATACACTAAACCACATTTGTATAGAATAGTGAGAAACAAAACATGAAACTAATCTGTGAAAAGTATTGGATTTAAAAATCAAGCAAATGTCAAGGGTTAACTGCATTTTCATGGGCTAATTATATAATCTGTGAGAACTGTCAAGGGAATTCCAAATCCAAAAATCAGGTGAGTATGAAGAATAGTCAAAGTTTTCTTCCATCAATCTGGGAGAGGTTTTGTATATAATGGACACTAAATAAATGCCAATTGAGTACACATAACACTACATGTCTGACAAAGGACTAAAATAATAAAATATAGGAAAAGAAACACAATGAAGACACGTATGGAGTAAAAAATAGTGTTTGAGGGGAGGTGAGAAGGAAGGAAGCAAGGAAGAGAGAGAGGGAGGGAAGAAGGAAGGAAGGAAAGAAGCATTTATTAAATGTCTACTATGTGCCAGGCACTGTGCTAAGCACTTTACAAATATTTTGTCATTTAATCCCTACAACAATCCTGGGAGGTAGGTGCTATTGTTATACCCATTTTACAGTAGAGGAAACTGAGGCAAATAGAGGTTTAGTGACTTGCCCAGGGTTATATAGCTAGAAAGGGTCTTAAGGCTTGATTTGAATTCAGGTCTTCCTAACTCCATGATGGACCCTCTATCTGCTGTGCTGTTGCTTCTAAGAAGACATGATCCAGGAGCAGCTAGGTGGCACAGTGAATAGAGCATTGGTCCTGGAGTCAGGAGGACCTGAGTTCAAATTCGGCCTCAGACACTTGACACACTTAGTAGTTGTGTAATCCTGGGCAAGTCACTTAACCCCAAATACCCTCCAAAAACCAAAAAGAACACATGATTATCCCATAACTGCCCCTAACTTCAACTACAGGAACTTGATAAAGTAATACAATGACTGGTAATACAATCATAAGCAATGATTTTTTCCTTCAGACTCACACAGCATTTCTCCTCCACTCCCACTATATAACATGCTCATGTTAACACTATTGCTATCTAAGCTTAAGCCTTATCTTTCTAACAGACAATAAGCACTAGGAGGGCAATGACTGGGTCTCAACAAAACTTTCTAAATATTCACTGAATAACAATTCCATCTTTATGCACAGTGTATAGAGTCCCAGGTTTGGAGTTAGGAAGACTCAATCTTCCTGCGTTCAAATCTGGCCTCCAATACTTACTTGCTGGTTGTGTCACCCTTGGCAAGTCATTTAAACCTGTTTGCCTCAGTTTCCTCATCTGTAAAATGAGCTGGAGAAGGAAATTCGAAACTACTTCAGTATCTCTGCCAAGAAAACCTCAAGTGGAGTCATGAAAAATGGACACAACTGGGGTGGCTAGGTGGCGCAGTGAACAGAGCACCAGCCCTAGAGTCAGGAGGACCTGAGTTCAAATCTGGCCTCAGACAATTTACAGTTATAGCTGTGTGACCTTGGGCAAGTCACTTAACCCCAACTGCCCTGCCTTGCCCCATCTAAAAAGACAAAAAAAAAAAAGACAACTGAAAAGCTACTGAACAGCACTCCCTTACTGGAGAATCCAGTCCTCAAGTGGAGGCTAGATGCTACAGAAGGGTTTCATGCTTCCAGAAGGACTGTGTAAATGGGGTCACAAAGAGTCAGACAGGACCGAAAAAAATGACTCACAACAAAGGATATTAAACATTTAAGTTATTCGGCAAGTTAACTGCTCAACAAGCACCTATTAAATAGCACCTTCTAAGTGCCGCAATCAAGGACAAGCTCCAGGGACACAAAGAAAGTAGAAGACAGTTCAGGTCATTAAGGAGCTCTCAATCCAATGGGGGAAGCCAATTATGTACAAACAATATATATACAGGATCAACTGGAGATAATCAACCCGGGAGAAGACCCTAGGATTCAAGATCAGGAAAGGTTTCTGGTAGAAGGTGAGATTTTAGCTGGGATTTGAAGGAAGAAAGAGTAGCCAGGAGAGAGAGATGAGAGAGAAATTCTAGGCCTGGGTAACAGCCGGAGAAAATGTCTGGAATTGGGAGATGGGCCAGCCAGTAGAGGGGGTTTGATGTCTCAGAAAACCAGAAAGGTAGCGGGTGGGGAAGCAGATTATGAAGGGCTTCAGGGAGACCAACCAGTAGATTATTGTAGTAGTCCAAGCATTAGTTATTTTTTTTTTGAGGGGAGAAGGCAGGGCAATTGTGGTTAAGTGACTTGCCCAAAGTCACAAGGCTAGTAAATGTTAAGTGTCAGAGGCTGGTTTTGAACTCAAGTCCTCCTGACTCCAGGGCTGGTGTTCTGTTCACTGCGCCACCTAGCCGCCCCCATTAGTTATTTCTACAACACTGAGATTACAAGAACTCAATTTAAACAGCCTCTTAAATAGGAAAAAGTGGCAGGGACTGGAAATAAAGGTGACTAGAAAAAGTGATAGGTGGAAGTGTGCAACTTTGTTATGCTGGAGTTCAGAGCAGAACCTTGAAATGCCTGGGAGGGTAGCAGGTAAGGTAAGATGGCAATGAGGAAAAAGAAGGGGCTGTATAAGTAGGCCTCACGGCAGGTGGCGTTGAGAAGATGCAAGACAACGAGAAACTTTACAGAGTTCACAGGCAGAGGGTAAATCGTGTGATATTTCTAAAGTCAAATGAACAAAAGAGCTTCCACCAGCCTTGAAGGCAATGGCCCACAAGGACTCAAGTGTATTTATTCTGGATCACTGGAGAATATTCTTGAATGCTGCTCTCCTCCTCTTTTAATGTTTCTTGGTAAGACTATCTTTAAAGACCCTGTAATCAGCTTAATAATTTGTTGCTCTGTATAAAACAGATGTGCCTACAAAAAGAGACAGAAAATTATATCTAGCATTATTTGGAAACAAACAAATTTAGTTAACATCCACAGTCAAATTTTATTCATTGCACATAAGCCTCAGAAAAGAATAAATTTAGTTTTAAGTTTAAAATGATTCCCCTGATCTTAACCTAATGACCATTGATGTGATTACAAGTTAGAAGCAGCCCAGAAGTAAAGTAAAGAGGTAAAGACTGCATTTTGGAGTCAGGGAATTTGAGGTGGAATCTCAGCTCCTCATTGCTTTGGAGTGACTTTGGATAATCGACTCACTCAATCCTTCAGTCCTAACTTTCTATGTGTGTAAAATTCAGGATGGGCCAAGTGACCTCTAAGCAAAGATTACTGAATTTAGAGTCTGAAATCCTTGGACCTAATTCCAGCTCTGATACTTTTCACTTGTACAATCTTGGAAAAGTTATTTAATCTTCCTGAGCCTCAGTTAACTGAATTGGGCTATTTACCTTTGAAGTCCCTTCTAGCTCTTAAGTGCATGGTCTTAAAACAGAAATAAATTCTCTTCTCTATCTCTCTCACACACACAATATATATAAAAGAATAATTTTTTATAACAGATTTAGTCAGATTATAACACATTACCATTAGTGAGTGAATTATGAAGCATTGTTTAATTTGGTTAGGGCTTTTGTATGAGCTTTAAATCAAATTTTAAAATGATTTATTTACTCAGCATTTCTTCATAGAAATCATTAATATTGGGGGCAGATCTAAATAAGGTCTTTTATTGCACTAGCACTCAAAATTTCTTCACTTTCATATTCTCTCTTATTTTTAAAATTTTCATTCATGTAATATTATTCAAGAACATTTCTCTCAAGTATTACACTCACTTTTATAAGATTTCAAATTCTACATTTTCCCTCCTCCCTTCGCTTTCCTGCTCCCCAAGATGGCATGAAATCTGATACAGGCTATATACAAATAATCATATTGAATATATTTCCACATTAGTCATGTTGTGAAAGAAGAATCAGAACAAAAGGGAAAAACCCTGAGAAAGAAAAAAAAAACCAGTCTGCTTCAATCTTCATTCAAACTCCATAGTTCTTTCTCTGGATGTGGATAGCATTATCCAGGAGTCTTTTGGAATTGTCAAATCACTGCATTGCTAAGAGAAGAGCTAAGTCTATCAAAGCTGGTCATCAAACAATGTTGTTACTATGTACAATACATATATATTTCTAACTGCCCAGATGCCAAAATGGTGAGTCTGAAAACTTGGGTAAATCAGTGCTACAAGAATTCATGCTAATTTAGAAATAGGATGATAAAATACAAGCTTTAGTAACTGTGGTGAAGCTTATAATATAGAAACCTATATTTAAGTTTTTAAAAATTCCGCATCATAATTAGTAAATATTTACCCACAGAACTTAAGAGCAGGTACTTTTTTTTTATGTTGACTTGTTATTCCCAGAACCTAACACAGTGCTTTGCACGTAGAAAGTGCTTAATAAGTGCTTATCAAATCAAATTGTTTCACTTTCACTCTAAAAACAAAAATCTTTGTAACAAAGCATTTTATAAACAAAATTACCTGTAACACATTAGTATCTCGTATCTGCTGTAAACAAATTAGCTCTTGTTTTAGAAATTTAGTGTGTACTCAAATATTTGTCACTGCAGCTTTCTCCAGGGAGTTCCTGGAGGGCAACTGTTTTATTTTTGTCTTTGTATACATTGTGCCAATACATGGAAGGTAATTAATAACTGTTTGCTGACTATTCTATTCCACTACACCAAACAGCCTCTCAGTTAAATTTTTTTTAAAGTCCTTAACATCCAATTGAAATTAGGATTCTGTATTTAGAACCCTATTTTCAACTTGATCTTTGTTTACATTTATGTAAAAATTTGGCATGAGTTTTAGACCAAAAATAATAATAGCTAAAATTTATTTGGTGCTCATTCAGTGCCAGTTGTACAAGATACTTTTCTTAAACAAATATCATGTATGTATATATCATCTTATTTGAACCTCACAACAACCCTTCCAGGTAGATACTAGCATTACTTCTATTTTACATTTGAGGAAAACAAGGGAAACAAAGGATAAGTGACTTGTCCAGTGGGGTCACATGGTTAGTGTCTGTGCCTGAATTAAAACTCAGGCCTTTCTGATTCCAAGCCTAGCAGTCCATATAATGCACACCTAGCAATCTCTGTATGAAAAGTTTAGGTCACAATTCTTCCCCACTATCCCCAGTTTTGTTTCTTTGGAAAATCCAATCTGATATATTAATTTTCTTGAAAAGACAGAATGAGAAAAAACTCAAAGAAAAATTATAAATGCAATCTGTAGTTTATGCTAGCCATACCATTAAAAATATAAAGAAATAGCACCTAGTGGCAGCTAAGTGGTGCAGTGAATAGAGCACTGGCCCTGGAGCTGGGAGGACCTGAGTTCAAATGCAACCTCGGACTATTAACAAATACTTGCTGTATGACCTTGGGCCCTTCCCCCCTCCAAAAAGCTAAAGAAAAAAAAAAAGAAAAATAGCACCTAGCAGTCAGGGCTGGACTTACTCAGGAGCCAAGGGAAAAATAAGATTTGGTTTGAAGGCCCCAGTTGTCTCTGATTTCAAAACTAAGCTGTTAATTCCACAAGTATTAAAGCAGTATGTTAATACTTACTGAACAATTACTTGTTCAGCACATTTGCAAGACTTACAGAGAAAGCAGTTCTGAAGAAAGAACTGATCAGCTCTTCCTTACTCTCTCTTTATATAAAAAATATAAAACTCCAAACAAAAACAACCGGGAAAACTACCTGTGCTACAAATATAGAAGTATACCACTGTACTGAAGCAATTTTCTAGTATACAAAATTCCCATAAAAGGGATATTTTTTAAAAACAGGTTTGCGGGACTAACAAGATATATTCTGAAAGTTTGTTATAAAAATTCTTTTTAGAAGAAAAGGCAGCTAGGTGGCATGATAAAGGAGTTTTGCACTTGGCAGTCAGGAAGACCTCAATTCCAACAATCTCGGACACTAATTCTATGAGCTTTCGAAAAGCACTTAAGTTCTCTGTGCCTCAGTTTCCACAGCTGTAAAATGGGGATAAAAATAGAACGTACATTCCGGGGTTGTTGTGAAGATTAAATGAGATAATATCTGTAAAACGCTTAGTGATGTGCATGGCACGTAGTGCGCTATATAACAACTTTTATTAACTATTATTATTAATGTTCTGGGGCTGGATTTGAACTCAGGTCACACTGACCCCAAGTACAGCGGACTAGCCACTTCCTCGATTTCGTCAATCACGGCCACCACCGGAGGGTAAGACCGAACACTGTGAGGCCAGGGTTCCCGTGGTGGGGAGGGGAAAAGGGAAAGAGGAGGCGGGACCCGGGGTCCGGTTCGCGCCTGCTCCGTCCGCTCCACCTCGGCCTTAACGCTTCCTTCCTCCCTCAGATCGAGGAGGGGGCGGGGCGAGGGGTGAGTCACGGCCGCTGCTGGCCCCGCCCTCCGCCCTGGCCCGGCCTCCCGGGGAAGCCCCTTGGCCCCACCCCGGGCCAGAGCCCGCCCTCCTCCTTCCTTCCTGTGGGATGTGCCCGCTCGCTTCGAGTCCCCCACCCGCCGGCCGGCTCTGTCAGGCCGCGGCGGCCTCGGGGACCCCGGGATGCCGGTGGGGCGCGGGCGCGGAGGAGGAACCTTGCCCCTTCCTTCCCCCCGCGTACTTACCTCGCCACCAGTAGTTCTTGGACAGGTCGTGCCACGTCTGGTGCCGGGTGTGGTGGGTGCCGTCGGGCCCCAGGTGCGCCGCCTCGATGAGCCCCCGACGCCTCTCGGGCTGCAGCACCACCTCGAGCTCGGCGAAGCGCTGGTGATGGCGCTGCCGCCGCTGGTAGTAGAGGGTCCCGCCGCGCACCACGTAACAGGCGGCCGCCTTGCGGATCTTGCGCTTGGCGTTGCCCTCGGTGCCTGGCGCGTACGGCTCCCGCTCGTTCGTCAGGTAGCGCAGGATGGCCCGGTAGCTCTCCTCGCTCGACATCCCGGACGACTCGGTCACCTGGCCGCTCTGCCTCGGGCCCTGGCCTGTGACAACTGGAGGGCACACCGGCCCTGGAGAAGGCTTATCTTCCTGTTCTGCCACCCCTCCGACGGCGCCCGCGGGAGGGGGTGGGGGGCGGTGACCGGAGGGTTTGTAACCAGGGGGAACTGCACTTCCCAGCGCGCGGGATCCGCTTGTGGCAGACAAAATGGCTGCTGCACCACCGGAAATGACGTAGGCTGAGGGGACGGCGTTAGTCCTCGGGTGGTGCGTACCCTACCTGAAGAGGCACGAATAGACTTCAAGGCTCATGGCCGTCATCTTGGAAGTGGGCAGGCTGGGACCGGTAGTTCTTTTGATTGGCCATCTTAAGTCCTGGCACTTTCCCTTTTGATTTTTCTCTTTAGTAGTGGGTGAAGGCTGTTGTACCGGGAGTAACCAGAAGCGCTCCGTTTTTAAGGAACCGCGAGATAAAAAACAGATAAGTAGGTATACTTTTTACTCCTCATTTTCTTGCCCATCTAGCACAGAATTAAGGAGTCTTATCCCTTCCTCCAACCCCACCCCCACTTTTCCGAGGTGGGAGGGTCCTCGGTAATCTTGTCAGATTTTTTTTTTTCGATGTACTGATTGGTTTTGCTGATTATTTTGTCTTCAGACCCTTTTTTCTTTTCTTTTTTTAAAAAGTATTTGTTGAAACAAAAAAAAGTTTTGGAGTCTCCATTCAAATGAGGGAGGCCTGCCCACTGGCCAGTTTGTGGCCGAGGAGAGGCAGTTTAAAAGGGATGGCTTTCAGACAGGAGAGGGAAAACTAAAAATAAAAAGTGATTGGTTTTTTGAAAAGGATACTTTAGACCCTGGATTCAAAATTATTTTGCTTTCAGGCATATCATATAATATAGATTTGTCGGTCCTTTCACCAACTATTACCTTTTGAGTAGGGTTTCTCAAAGTAAGGTCCGTGTCTTTTTATTCATACTGGATAACTAGATACGTATTTTATTTTATGCATTTACAAACATTCCGAGAGAGGGTTCACCAGTCTACTAGAGGCATCCATGAAACACACAAAAAAGTTAAGGACCCTCGAACAAATTACCAGGACACACTCCTCCAGTATTTAACCTGTATTCTTAAGGTCACCCCTCCACCCACTTATTAGTTGTTTGGGGTTCTGAGCATTGCTGGGGAGAACCATCCTTAAAGGGTAGCCCTTGTAATTGTTCTCACACCTACCCAAGGGAAGGAAGGTTCTGTAATTTATTTGTTAGAAAGTTGACTGGGCACTGAGGCAGTGTCTGTGGTGGGTCTTGAACCATTTAACCAAAGTTCAGGTCTCCCTAAGGTTAGCTCTTTATCCACTACCCCTATCTGCTCTCCTAACAGGAATTTCTAATCTTGAAGACATTGCATGTGCATAAAATGAGATAATATTTGTAAAGTGTTTAGCACAATTTGTGGCACAATATAAACGACATAACATTACTATCCATAGAGTACAATATCTATGTTGCTATTCCCCAAAACCACTTGAATTCCAATTCAAGTGATTACTAGTCTTTTATCAAGCTTTTACCTAATCATAGAGAAACAAAATCCTATCTTTTTTTTTTTTTGTCCTTGGAAAGAAGGGTAAAGCAATTTAATCCCTCCCTGTCCTTTACAATTAAATCCCCTTTCTTCCTCCCTCTAATATCTGAATGACACTTAAGGACTTTCTAGGTACTAAAATCTGAGATGCCATTAAAAAGCCAGCTGTGCCAGTTAGGTGATCCAGTGGATAGAGTACTGGGCTTGTGTGATAGTAATGGCATTTAGAGAGAAGAGAGAGAGAGAGAGAGAGAGAGAGAGAGAGAGAGAGAGAGAGAGAGAGAGAGAGAGAGAGAGAGAGAGAGAGATTGAGAGATTGAGATTGAACAAATGAAGGTACTTTACTTATGTCTGGAAACTAATCTCCATTTGAGAAGAGGGGCTTTGTGGTGGACTAAATGAAGGTACAGCCTAGGGGTGGGGTAGTATTTAGAACCGGGACTTTGTAATTGATTGAAAGAATGGAAGGTCCTGGGGTGGGGTAGTGAGCACAAAAAGGTCAAAAGTTCCCCACCCCTGGATCACAATTGAATCTACCCCAGAGTTACATCAAGTTTAAGCACAGCACTTAATACCCAAATGGAGGTCTTTTCTTCATCTTGACACGAGGCCAGTTCTCAGCAATCCTAGTTCCTGGGGAGACAAGGCTTAGCAAGGCCACAAGATACATTGCCAGTCTCTTCATCAATTCATCCTCTGTCTGTAGAACAGTCCCAGAACCCCTGAAAACATTAGCAAAACCCTCTCTCAGGATTTCTGTAAACATACAACAAGAAAATCCTTCTTCAGGGCTTCTGAACCAACAGAAAGGTTCCCAGACCCCTGCAACAACAGCACTGTCCTTCATCAGTGGACAGTATTCATTCTGTCTGCAGGACAGTCTCCAGACCCCTGCAACAACAGCACTGTCCTTCACCAGTGGACAGTATTCACTCTCTGTCTGCAGGACAGTCTCAGGGCTTCTTAGCGAACAGCCAGGTTCCAGGACTTCTTCAACAAAAGGACTGTCTTTCACCAGTGGACAAATCTGTCAAAACAACATCAAAACAGACAGACAAAGTACCAGCAAAACAGCCATGTCTCCTCAGTCCTTGGCAGCTCGGGGCAGGTCTCAAAAGTCCAGGGCAATTAAAGTGGCCCCCAGCAATCCTTCTCAGTCTCTCTCTCTGCCTCCACGAGGTGCTGCTTCCAAAAAGTTCTCTCTCTCTCTCTCTCTCTCTCTCTCTCTCTCTCTCTCTGTCTCTCTCTCTCCTCTCTCTGTCTCTCTCTCTCTCTCTCTCCCTCTTTCTCACTTTCACATTTGATGATTCTATCAGTTCCCATGGTTTTGATTGTCATTTCTATGACAGAAAGTGAAGAAGAATTAAGAAGCCTCTTAATGAGGGTGAAAGAGAAGAGTGTAAAGGGCTGGCTTGAAGCTTAACATCAAAAAAACTAAGTTTCTTCCTCTAAAATGAGCTGGAGAAGGAAATGCCAAACCACTCCAGTATTTTTGCCAAGAAAGCCCCAAATGGAGTCACAGTTGCACATAACTGTAACAACAATCAGGTGTTAAAAGTTTACTTTCTAACAGGCCAAGACAACCCACCGGCTAATCTGTGGCCTGGAAGGGGGACTTTGGTACTTAAAGTTACAAAGATGAGGGGTGGGGCCAAAGGGAGTAAATTGACACACTATCTAGGAAAAATTAGTTGATTTGGTGATGGTTCTCAAAATTGGAAGGGGAAGGACAGGAAAGTAAGTAAAGGCTATGTGAGTCTAGAAGAGGTGGGCACACAGAAGGGAGTCAAGTGAAGGAAGTTGGCTGGGGCATTTCTGAAATAATGTTTGGTAAAAGAGCTACCAATTAGGACAGCAAGGGGTCCGTAAGCAGGGGTAGGGAACCTTTGGCCTCATGGCCTCATGTGGCCCTCTAGGTCCTCAAAAGAACAAATCCCCTTAATAAAAAACATTTGTTCTATGAAACTTGGAATTAGTCAAAAGGCTGAACCAATGACCTAGAGGGCCACATGTGGCCTTGAGGCTGCAGGTTCCCCGCCCCTGCCTAGAGCATGGTCTGTGGTGCTGGGGAAAGTGACTGCTGTCCCCCACATAGCTTTGGACAATAAAACTTCCAAGTGGAAAGCACTTTAGAAAGAGTTGTTATGGATTTTGGATAGTCTTTCAAAGATTAAAAGCCCAGCTCAGACATCTAGTAATGGTTACCTGGTTGTCACTTAACCCCTTCTATGCTTCAATTTTCTCATCTATAAAGTGGGTGTGGAGGGGTGGGGGGAAGGTCCCTTCTGGCTCTAAATCTGTGATCCCTATGATTGACTTCTCTCTCTGCTTTCCTTTATAAAACCCAAATCTTTCATCCACACCTGACATCTAGTCCCTTGACCCCTCAGTTTTATCCCAGGCCCCCCTCCCCTGCACTAGCCACACTCTTTCTTGATCTTGACCCTTTGGTAAACAAATTCAACACTACACTGTCTCATCTCTTGAATCTATAGGCCTCTTATTTCACCAACTGAGTCCTGCCAAAACCTCAGCCTTGGATCACGCCCATGGTTGTCCAACCTTGCTCCTAAATATGTGCTGCTGAATACAGGGGGAGCAGCTGTTCTGACTGGGTCACAAATTTGTTACTCAACCTCAAGGGAGTCCTGCTGCTTTTAGGTGATCCCACTATACCTTCCTTATCAACTCACTATGCCCCTCTCTACATTGACTCTTCCAAATTTTTTCATCCCACCTCAAACCTCGAAGGACTCCATCTCTATACTCAGCTGAGATCCTTGTCTCATGTTTTATAGAAGAAAATTGAGGCCATTTGCTTGTGAATTCCATCCTCTTTCAACCCTATCTCACATTAAGTGGCCTTACACCTTACCAAGGCCATTCTATTTCATTTCCTCCAACAGACTGTCCCCTCCATCATTCCCACTCTAATATTTCTAAACACTCTCTACTAGCTTATTCTCTACAATCATACCCATGTCTCTACTATCCTAGAAAAACTCACCTGCTCCAACTTCTCTTCCAGTGCTTTGTAGCTAAATTCCTTGAAAAGGCCACCTACAATAGGTACCTCCACTTTTTCTCTTCTCACTCCTTAATCCCTTACAGTCCAATTTTCAACTTTATCATTCCGTGGAAACTTCTTTCCAACTAAGATCTTAGTTGCCAAATCCAGTGGCCTCTTCTCAACCTTCATTCTCCTTGATCTCTGCAGTCTTTGACACTGATTACCCTTTGACACTCTCAAGGTTTCTTCTATCATGGTTTTCCTCTTACCTGACTGTTCCTTGTCTGTTGGATCCTCCTCCAGATTATACCCTCTAACTGTAGGCTTCTCTCAGGGTTCTGTACTGGGTGGTCTCATTAGCTCCAGTGGATTTAATCACAATCTCCAGGCTCATTTTCAAATCTGCACTTCCTGCCAATATCTCTGCTGATCTCCAATCTCACATCTCCAACTGCCTTTCAGATATGAATTGTGTATCCAGTAGAGATAACTAAATGGGTCCAAAACTTTCTCTCTCTCTCCCACTCTCACTTTCCATTACTGTAGAGGGTAACAGCATCTTCCCAGTCATTGAGGCTCACAACCTGGAAGTCATTTTGGATTCCTCACTCTCACACCCTCATATCCAATGCTGCCAAAGCCTGTCCATTTCACCTGTGTAATGCTGGTGTTGTCACCCTGGTGCAAGCCCTCAACACCTCACCTGATTTATTACCTTTTGGGTGGGTCTCCCTGCCTTAAATCTCCTTTCTCACCCATCCTCCATTCAGCCAGTTATTTCCCTAAAGCAAATGTTTGATGATGCCCTAGTCCTCCCTCCCCCATTAAATTCCAGTGTCGATCACTTCCAGCGCCCTCCCACCTTTCCAGTTTTCTTACACCTTCCATTCAGTGACACCTACTCCTGCCTGTTCAACAAACAAGAGTGTCTCTTGACATTTTCTCTGGCCATCCCTTAGGTGTAGAACACTCACTCTGCTCAACTTTGCCTACTGACTTTAAATTACAACTAAAATCTTTTACAGGAACCCTTTTTACAGTATGTCTTAATTGCTGTATATAGCTGCTTTGTACATGTTTGTATGATATTGCCCCCATGAGGGCAAATTTGCAGAAATCTAGTATATTCAGGAAAATTAGTTTCTGGTTGGATTCCAAAACAGGTGACACTTAAGAGTGATTTAGGCTTCAATCCTAGTTTTAGACTAGTCAAATTTCAAGACATGTCAAATCAGTCTCTTCTGGCTGATTTTAACATGGCTAACTCCATTTTCCTTATCCATGCATAAAGCCTGAAGTATATTCTCACCAAGTTTCCTTAAAGCACAAAGGGCTTTCTTTTCCTACACTTCTATATGCTAGTGCCATGTATTTTTGTATACACAGCCCCTAGATTGGAGGAACAAGACTGTTCATTTCTTTTGTATTCCTAGGGCCTCTGGGAAAGTGACTATTTAAAAAAATGCTAGTTGATTGACATATTGGCTTGATCAAATAACCAGAATTGGATCCTAGAATCCAATTGTGAAATAAATAACTCATAATAAATGAAATAACTCATTAATCAATCTTGCCAAGTAAGTGCATATTTTCCAAGAGCAAAAGACTTGCAAGTTACAGTAATTATTTCTGAGAACAGCTTTGAAACCTCACTATAGAATTAACTGCTGACGAATCTGAGCAAATGTGTGATGTTTCTTTGACAAAATCACAAAAATACCTTTATCCCACTGTTAGACATAAAATACTATAAAAATCCTAGTTAAAAATTGTTACCTATGAATGTAGAACTTGATTACAATTAATAATTTAACAGGAAGAGCCAAACAAATTATGGCACATGAATGTAATGAAGTATTACTGTGCTTTTATCAGTTAATGCAGAGGACTGATGCAAAATAAATAAAATGAGGAAAACAAGTTACTGTAAATGTAAATGAAAATTCTACAAAACAATTGAAACTGTATATAATATATAAATAATAAATGACCCCAAAGAAGAGATAGATATGAGAAGACAACTTCCTTTCCAGAGGTGAGAAATCCATGGTTATCAAACACTGTGATTTTTTTCCCCAATGGACTTTGTTGTTATTCCTCTTTTAAAAAACCTCTCTCTCTGTGGTGTTAAAAAACTGGAAATGTTCTGCCTGTCAACTGGAGAATGGCTGAACAAATTGTGGTATGTCATGAAATACTGTGCTAAAAGAAACGATGAACTCAATCATCTTAGAAAAACACGCACAAAATAAGGAACAGAACCAAGAGAACATGGTATACAATAACAATACTTGTTTTAAGAATTACTTTGAGTGAATAACATTCTTACTACTATAAATACCCAAATTAACTATCAAAGAATACTATCTGCATCCACAGGAAGAACTGATAAACAGACCGTGCAGAATAATTTCTACATATATACCCATTTGTATATATGTATATAATGGTAGCCATCTCTAGGCCTGGGGAGGTGTAATGGAAATGCAGATTTAAAGATCTTCCCTGCCCCTAGGCTAACGTGCACCTGGAGCCTGGTTTTTCAGTAGATACTTTTTGATTGGCCAGTGGGTCAATAAGGTTGTTACATTCTCTGAGCCAGGAGAAGGCTATATAAGCCCTGATGTGTAGCTTTGTTTTGGGACTCACTTTGAGAAGTGTTCTGTGATTTGATCTGAATTCTGGGAAGCCGTTGTTGAGAGTCCCCCGGCTTTGAAAAACCCAGAATGTGGAAACCCAGATGTTGATTGGGTATGGATGTAATGGTTGGACAGTTTGGAAATCTGTCTACTTGATGTTTCTGTCTTGATAATTATGCCTGTATACTTTGAGGTTCAGGGTGCTGACCTTTTCTCCTGAACAAGGTAAATGATATATGTCTGACTGATTAAAGTAAGCTTGTTAACCCATTTTGAGTTGCTTTCCTTTAACAAAGCAGATCCAAGAACCTGTGGTAGCTGCAAACCCTGAGGACGCTTGGGGTGCTTGCTGCTACAGGAGGGGAAAGGGAAACATAATTTTATATACATTTGAAAGGAATAACAATTTGTGCATATTAGACTTAAAAAGTTTTGTGAGGGATCATTTTTCTATTTCAAAAAGCAAAAGGAAAAGAAACATTGGTATATGGCTCATTGCCAAACATAAGTGAACTAAGAATCTAGCAATCTGCATCAAGTCAGAGCAAAATGATCTAATTTTATGGATTTTTTTTAATGTTGTATGAAAATAATACTGGAAATTCAACTTGATAAAGAGTAAGCAATGACCCTCCTCAAAAACTCAAACAACTTAAGGACAATTCCATCATGTCCCCAGTTTAGAACAGCTTGATTTTTAGCAAAAATAAAACCAAAAACATGCTTCTTAAGCAATCATTAACATCAAGCCAATTCTTAAAAAGTTCATAGCCAAGAGGTATGTTTTAATATATATTTAATTATTAAATTTAATTAAAATTAAAAATATAAATTATTAAATAATATTTAATAAGGTAAAATTCACAAAGCACTTGAAAGTCAACACAGTTGCTTTAAATTTCCTTTTATTTAATCCAATTTAGTATACAATTAACGTTTTCCACCAACTCGGGGTGCAGAAGCTTTCACAGGCTTCACAATTTTTTGTTTAGGTGCTGCCTTTGTAGGAGCCTATGAAAAAGACATGAATTAATGTGACATGATTGCAATTTTCCTACACATTGTTCAATAATCTCATATCACCCACAAAAATAAAACTTGCCAGCAACCCCCCGCCTTCCCTTTCCTCCTCTTAACTGCTCAATCTAGTATTAGTATGTACCTGGCTTGAGATTCTTTACAATGCTTCTGAGGGAAACCCAGGCTAGCTTTGGGCTACACTGATAAGGATAGGTGACTGGACCTGTTATTTCATTGGTGGTAATAATGATGATGGCTAACATTTACATAGTGCTTACTATGTGGCAGCTAAACACTTTACAATTATTACCTCATCTCACTGTCACAGCAACTATGAGAGATAGGTGCCATTATTATCCTCATTTTACTGAGACAGACACTGAGGCACAGAGGTTAAGTGACTTGCCCAAGATCTATTAAGCATCTGAGACTGGACCTGAACTTGGGGTTTCCTGACTCCAGGTCCAGAGTTCTATCCAATGCAGGCCAGCATCTTCTCTGCAACTTAAACTAGGGAACAAAAGAAGCTGCCTTTCTGTGACTGATCTAGCTGGAGATGACCTTGTTTACACACTTCTGAATTTCAAATGATGACATAATGAGACCTGAAACCACCTCCATCTTCAATAGTCCCAGCTATAATAGTCACCCAGATTCTGCTTCAACTGATTTTTAGCATACTGCAGTTATTTAATATTCAAATAAATATACTTCAGTAACCAAAGTATTACAATAATTACCTTAGCAGCAGATGCAGCTGTCTTCTTAGTTGCTTGCTTAGCCTTTTTTGCTTCCTTAGCAGCCCTAAAAAGTAAAAATTATATTAAATAGAAAAACAAAATTGGAAAAGTGGAACCAGGTGTTAGTAGCAAAACAGAAAATGATTCCTATTCATAACCATGCTCCCACTCTAAAGAACATTGTATTTCCAACATGAATCTGAGAACATTCACGTCCCCAGAGCAAGAACTCTTGGGATGGTTGTGGTTAGCAGTGTGGATACACAGTGAAAGGGTTGTCATTAAAACTACAATTCAACAGAGCATTCACACCCTAAAGCTACAAAACCAGCAATTTTAGTTTGATTTCAGCTTCAATATAAGGCTACTTGTTTATTCACCATCCTATAACTGGGTTGTGATAACAGAAAAACAATCTTCTGACCTGTATCCTATTTAAGAGAGCAAAAGTTCACAGACCACACAATGGCCATAATGGCTATGTACATCTTTTTAGGCATTAGCTTCTGAACTGCATAAAAACTAATAAGGGTGTGACCATTAACACTACAAACTAATAAATGATTCCTCACCTGATGGCTTGTTCTCGTTGGGCCTTTCGAACTTCAGGTTTCTGGTTCCTCTTGGCCATTATATCAGCAAGAGAAGCCCCAGTGATGGCCCTTTGGAATTTAACAGCCCTGCGAGTTCTTTTCTTTTGAATCTCTTCCTGAAGAAAATTAACAGCATTTCATTAACTGGGGAGTCTGAAGAAGAGGTAACCACAGGGAAGAGTTAGAGCACTGAGTTAGAAACAATCTAGTCCAACTTCCCTCATTTTATAGATAGGGTCCAGAGAGGTAGAATAGCTTGCCCAAGGCCACTGGTTACTTTACTAACAGTCAAGTCAAGAATTGACCCCAGTTTCTGACCAAATTCAGAGCTCTTTCTATTAATATCTGACACAAATGCTTAGAAAATGAGCCCACTTTATTATTCCAAGTACAGGAAGCCAAAATAATGCATGTATTCAGTAAAAGAATTCCATTTCAAATATTCAGTTGCAAATGTCCCTTTCATTTGCCTACTCTGGCCATTTTTACTGCTTTTTAAAAGTTACAAAAACTGAAGTACCCAGTTTTAATTTTACCTAGCACCTGCCTTTCAGGACAAGCAACAGGAAATATGAATCCACTAAAACCTAACACCAAAAAACCAAAGTGAAACACAAGACACCTGACAATGCTTCTACACATTTTACACCCCCTACTTTCTTTCAAAGGCATCACCAATCCTTCTATTCAGCAAGGTTCAAAGTCTCAGACACCTCTTTACCCTCTTAAATGCCTACATCTAAATCAACTGCCAAGACTTGCCAATTCTACCTCTAGATTATCTCTTTCTAGATTATCTTTTATTATTTCATCATCTTCATTTGCAAGTCTGCTGCTCTGATTCAAGCCCCACCAATGTTTCTTAATTGGTCTTTGGGCCTATACAGTTCATCTTACACTTTACTGCCAAAGCCATACTCCTAAAAGCACACCTGACCATGCAATTCTCTTGCTAAAGTTTTCAGAGGACTACCCTGCACAACATGGCTGCTGTTCCACTCATTACATACTCCACTAAAGTACCCTACATTCCAGTCAAACTGGCCTATTTCCTATTCTTTACACATGATGACCCTGTGTCTAGCATGTGCTGTCTTCCTGACCTAAGCATATCTGAAGCCCTAGCTTGTTTCAAACCTCAGCTTCTTCCACCTTGTTCAGCAGATTTACTGCATTGGCTAAGTATTCTTCTGCCCCAAATCTTTGTATTTACTTAATACTTGTACATGTTTTCCCAGTGCTAGAATTAAGTTCCTTTGGGGCAGACATATTTTAATCTTTGTGTACCACCAGGACCTTGTATAATGTCTGGCTCATAATAAATGTTTGCTGATTATCATCTGTATATAAACATAACTTATGACCAGAGCATTTGATATTAGATAATAAAAGGGGTGTGGGAAAAGACATAAGCAATTGGGGCGGCCCTCAGAAGAAATAAGCATTTACAAAGTACCCCTACTACATGCGCAGAACTGTGCTATTATTTAATATCTCATTTGATTTTCACAACAGCTCTGTGAGATAGGAGCTACTATCCTTATTTTACAGTTGAGGAAACTGAGGTTGACATATGACTTGCAGTGTCACAAAGCTATGAAGGATCTGATGCTGGAATTGAACTCAGGTTATTCTGACTCTCGGTCCAGGCTCTAGCCACATCCATCCTAGATGCTTCTTGGGTTGGCTAATATATTAAAGAGAAGCATATAAAAAACACTGGAATCAGAAGACCTGGATCATGTCTACTTTTTTTTCCTAGGCTGCCAATTGTAACCCTGGAAAACTAGCATCTCTGGGGCCTCATACGTTTCATTACTAAAACAAGGGGATTAGAGTAGGTGACCTATGCACTATGATCCCACATAGTTCAAAGAGCTATACAGAAAGTGCATGTAAACACAGTTATTAGGTTATTAAAATCTGTTTTATTCCTAATGGAACATCTTTAAAAAAAAGACTTAATTCTTTAACTCTTGTCCCACCCTCACCATCTCATTTCCTAATTTTGGCACCTCAAACTTTCAAAGTACATACTATTTCATTTTTATACCTAAAAAAGATGTGACTTAACTATCTTACTATGAGATTCTCTCTTGCTATGATTCTCAACAGGACCCTTTGGAGTATTCCAGAATTAAATCAACAATAAGCAACCTCCCAATACAGGAATTTCTAAAATAACCACATCAGAAATATCAGTAAAAGAGGAAGCCCAATCCATTTATCACCTGAAAAATTCCTGTAAACTAAACTTTAATATATTAAAATCATTATTCTATTACAAAGAAAAAATGATACAAATTAAGGTTCTCCTTTAAAAAAAGAAACATTGCAGCAATTTATTGATCCGTTCTATTTCCACCATAACACCACATTACGTTTCCAATGTGTTCTGACAACCCTGGACAAGGTGTTTTGCTAGCAGCCATGTTGTAAGTTGTAGTCTATAAGGAAGATCCTAGAATCCAAGTCTTCCTTAAGATACCTACTACCTGTAACCCTAAATTAACCTTTCAGTATCTCAAGCAAGTTAAATACAACAGGCAGTCTCTGCTTTGGTGGACAAAAGTTCCCCACCACAGATTAAGGATGAAAAAAGGCCCACCAAAATACCAAACACATTTTACTAACCGACTGGCCCTTCTTGTGCTTTCTTCTATACAGGACAGTCCAATTGATCTGCCGGGGGTTCCTCTTTGAAAGAAATGCAGACTCGCATTTTGCATTCAAAAACTGGAAAACCTATGGTTGAGAAAATTTTGACAAGTTATCTAGTCACAGGAAATCTCAAAAACACCAGATATTACACATCAGAAAGAATTATTATTATCCTGCTAGGCAAATAGCCATTGGGAGAAACAATTCCAATTTGTAATAAGCCAAATAGCCATTATTGAAAACTCCAAGAAGCACAGTCTAAAGATAAAGTTTATGATGGACAACCCAGACCCCGGAAGTACAAACAAGTTTGTTTACAGCTACTTTTTTTTTTTTACTGGAAACTAAGGGGAATACCTCTCAGTGGATTGGGAGAATGACTAAATTATGCTATATAAAGACAACAGATTATATTGTGTCCTATGGGATGAAAGGGATAAGGGGGGGGGCGGGTACCGGGAGGCTTCAGGGAAACTTGTATGAACTAATAATGCAGAGAGAACTCAGCAAAACCAGAACTTATACAACAACACTGAAAAGGCAAGGAGTAGGACTTCCGAACGAATCATGAGAGGACTTTACTACCCATTCAGATTGGGATGATGGATTCAAAATGTCATTTTGGTGGTGAGAAGGGAGAAATTTGTATTGTGTGATAATTTGAATACAAAGTGAATCTAGAGTGGATCATTAACGGGCAGAAGAGAAATGGTGGCAGCCTCTCCCCAGGTCGGCGCAGGGAGTTCGCTCGCCGCTCGCGGTTCGCGGTTCGCCCCGCCCGCCCGAAGGCTCCGCCACGTTCCCGGGCCCGCAAGCGGCGCGAGCGCGTCTCACCTTCCCGTCCGTGCGGGCGTAGCGCCTCCCGTGACCCGGGTAGATCTTGTACCCACTAAAGCTGCACAGTTCGACCCTGAAACGAAAACCACGGAGGTCAGTCACGGAGGACGTCCCCGGCGAGGAAGCGCCATACCGGCGAATGCGGCGGCCTCCGGGCCGAGGATGGACGCGGATTGGAAAGTATCTTTACTTACTTCATGGCTGCAAGCGTCAGGAAGATGGCGAAGAGAAAGAGAGGATTGTGGGAAAGATTCTTATATACGCGGGCGGCCTCCTCCGTCCTCTTCCGTCGCGTGCTCACGTTGCACGCCCCGGAATGACGCCACTTCCGGTAGCGAGCCAAACTTGGATCGCCGAGCTTTGGAACTTTTTCCAGAGGGAAGGGAAGCGATAGAAGAGGACACAGAAAGTGATGTCTTTAGTCTGTAACCTAGTACTTTCTGATTGGATTATATCCCACAATTTAGCTCACGTTTATACAGGCCTCGATATGTAAACTAAGCAGGACAATTATCGTCCCCGTTTTATTAGATTAAGAAACAAGAAGCTCCGGGAAGGAAAACGACTTGCACACACACAACTCAGTGGCAGCCATCTACTCGGAAATGCAAGCTTAACAAGAGTTCTTTCCCAGTGACAACCATTAAGAACCTGGCAGCACCTGGCAGCTGTGGACGAGTCAAGCTGGGCCACTGAGTCACGGTGTGACAAAGTTACGCAGCCGCGCCATAAGAGCCCCATCATGGCCTGTTCAGCATGTTCACGCCGGGGCTGCCCACGACCACTCGTCCCGTCCTTCCCCTCTGCGCCGGCGTCGGTCCTTTGTTCCCTCGGCTCCGGAGATGCCGGAGAAAACCGGCACCTCGTGGTCCGAGAGCCAGCGGGACAGGATCTAGCCTGAGGTGACTCCTGGGTGGCTGCAGATGGCGTAGGGGTGGGTGGAGGGCGGGATCAGCGATCCTCTTCCTCTAGCTGGGCTCTGCCTCGGCGCATGCTCAGAGCCCGGAGCTGTGGAGCCGGCTCGGAGGAGGTGGGAACCCCGTTGGCCCCGCTCCTGGAGCTTGGGCTTGTGGGACGCTCTGGGCTGAGCCCCGGCGCCCCTGTCCGGACTCCTGGGCTCACGGCCTTTAAACTCTCTCACTTAGTACACTCTGGGCAAGTCGCGTTCCCTGAGCCTCAGGTTTTTTAAACTTTTGCTAAATTTTGTCTTTTTTAAACAAGCACTTACTGTCTCTTCTATTCCCTCCTCCACAGCAAAGAGAATCGAAAAACTTTCCTAACAAAAATGCTTAATTAAGCAAACAGGTTTTGGATTAAATCTGCCTCAGCTTCTTCACCTGAAAAATGGGAAGGTTGGACACTGATGCTGAAGGACCGTTTACTCATAAATCTGCTTTGTGTCGGCTCTTCTCCCGAATGCCTGACAGATTTCCCCCATACCTCTTTCACAATCTAAGCCCTCCTCTCATTCTTTACCTTCTCTTTCCCATCTTTCACCCTCAACTGCTTGCCGCTGGCTTCTGATCCACCCCTAGACAGAAACTGCCTTCTCCCAGGTTACCAAAAACCTCTAATGATCCAATGACCTTTTTTCTACCTGTGTACCCGAGGCATCAAATGGTGAAGAGGACTAGGCCTTAGGCTGAGCTGGGAGTCAGGAAGACCTGCCTCAGACACTGTCTGGGCAAGTCCTTTAACTGCTGTCTGCCTCAATTTCCTCAACTGTAAAATGGGGATAATTAGAGCACCTACCTCCTAGGTCTGTTGTAAGAATCAAATGGGATAATATTTGTAAAATGCCTGGCATATAATCATATAATACCTGCTTGATAAATGTCTTTTCCCTTTCCTCTTTTGTCCTGTCTGCAGCATGCTCTCCACTCCCCTGCCTTGTCCTTGACAACTTTCAGCCACATTTGATAATCTTGATTTCTCCTGACTGTTGGATTTTAATGAAATTGTTATCTCCGATCTGTCTGATCCTTCTCATTTTCCTTTGCGGTGTCTTTATGTGAAGGGGCAAGGTAAGCCCTTCTGTGAGGAATAAGATTATACAAACCAAGGCCCCAACTCAATATGACCTTTCTATTACCCTGAGCTGTTTGGGAATAGAGGATTCTGAGAATGTGAGGGCTGTGCTTCTCCTGAGACCCCAACCACGTCCTTGAGAAGAGATATGATAACTGCCCAACTCCTGGAATTAGCCATTCCAAGGAAACATTGTTCTTGGGGAGGCTTTGGAGCGATTGGCCTCTGTCCCAGGCCTCGCACAAGATACAATGCTTGCTAAAAACACCTGGCAGTATTCCTTCTTTATTCTCAGCACTACTTAAATTGTAAGATTTAGACCCCAAATTGGAATCTCACCCATGGAGGAGACATCCTGCCTGGGACCCTCCCAAGAGGGACCCTGACGTTCCCCAGCCTGTGTGGTCAGGTGTTGGTGCTTACCAGCATAGATGATGATTGTAAATATGTATCTATATCTGTCTGTCTATCTATCTATCTATAAATAATAGTTGCTCTTATTTTATTATTCCTAAGGCTTTTACTCTGTTATCTCTGGTTTCCATCCCGTTTACCTATATTCTAAATAAACTATATTGGATTTTTTGAAGTGCCGAGTATTCCATTCACTCTAATCCTGAACCTCCTTAATCGGACACTATGTCCTGCCCCTATGTCTTACCTCTTTAAAAAAAAAAAGGTACCCCCACTTTCATGTAAAAACAATTTTAACATTTGGGTTTTTTTTTTTTTTAGATTTGAGCTAAATTTTATCCTTTCTTTCCCCCCCCTCCCCAATAAGCAGTCTGATCTAGGTTATACATGTGCAATGGTGTAAAACATTTCCATATTAGTCATTTTGTGCAAGAAGACTTGAAAGGAAGGAAAGAAGTCTCTAGGCAGATAGCATTTTTCATCATGAGGCCTTTGGCATTATCTTGGATCATTATACTGCTGAGAAGAACTAAATCATAGTTGATCACACAATATTGCTGTTACTGTGTACAATGTTGTGGTTAGTTGATCATCACAATATTGCTGTTACTGTGTACAATGTTGTGGTTTTTCTCGCTTTGCATCAATTCATATAAATTTTTCCAGGTTTTTCTGAACCATCCCCCTTGTCATTTCTTATAGCACAACAATATTCCATTACAATCACAGGCCACAACTTGTTCACCCATTCCCCAGTTGATAAGCATCCTCTCAATTTCCACATCTTTGCCATGACAGAAAGAGCTGCTACAAATATTTTTGTGCATGTAGGTCCTTTACCCTTTTTTTTTTTTTAAAGCAATTGGGGTTAAGTAACTTGCTCAAGGTTACACGGCCAGTTATTTCTGGGTGTGGTGCTGAGTATCTGAGCCCGGATTTGATCCAGGTCATCCCGACACTGGAGCCGGTGCTCTTACTCGCTGAGCCACCTGGCTGCCCCTTTACCCTTTTTTTAAGATCACTTTGGGATATAGACCTAGTACTGATAGTGCTGGATCAAAGGGTATACACAATTTATCTTAACCTCTTTTTTAATTTTCTTGTTAATTTCATCAGTTCCCAGGAGTTCAACCACCATTTCTAGAAATGATTGTTGATTGGTTACTATAAATGAATACTATACCTACTTATCCAGTTCTCATTTCTTTCCTGAACTCTAGTCCTACATACTTCCCTATGCCTGCTGCTCATCTCTACCTGGATATCTTTCTGGACCAACCCTGACTCAAGTCAGTCTGGTGGTTCCTGTTCGGAACTGAAATTCCAGTCAGAATAAAATGAAACAGTCATAAACCATCTAACATTTAACAGCTACTACAACAAATGATTACATAATAGCATGTAAAGAAATTCAGCAAGGATACAGACTGGTTCGGGTGGGTACAGTTTCTTGGCCTCCATATTTGCCACGGTGGAAAGCCTGGTCAAGCAGCAGCATCATGACTGAGAAGATCCTGACTCCTGTGCTGGTCTTTTATATTTAGTTGATCAGGAAGCTACATCTGGTAGAACTCTAGTACCCTGGATCAATTAAGTCTTCAGAATTATTTTTTTTTAGGGGAAAAACTATGCCAGTCAATGTGGAGTAGGTATTGCTTTCACCACAATATCACAGATATTTCAAACTTACTGTATCTAAAATATAACTTTTTTTTTCCCTAACACCATACCTCTTCCTAAATTCCATGTTTCTGTCAAGACAACTTCTATTCTTCTAGTCATCCAGGCCCACAAAACAAATGTAAAGCATATTGCAAACCTTGCAAAGTACTGTTTTAATTCCCCCCAATTATTAAAGCTACCACCCTAGTTAGGGTCACCTTTCACCTGGACTATTACAAAAGCCCCCTCATTGGTCTCCCTGCCATCAGTATCTTCTCTTTCTAATCCATCCTACACACAGATGCTAAATTGATAATAGTACAGTATAAGTCTAACCATTTTCTTAAAAAAAGGATCATGTCTCATCCAGGCTGGACATACAGGAACTTATGGGCTGATTCCATTGCTAACCTGGGTTGGTTCCGTCCTCAATCACTAGCAATCTAGTGACATTCCCCTGTCCTTCATTCCCTTGTGCTCACCATATTGATGCCAAACATTTCAGACACCTGATTGGCATAGACTACTGAAACTCAGAACTCCCAAGCTCAGGAGATGTTCTGTCTTCAGTCACTCTCATCGCTGATGTTAGGGTGTACCACCACGTTCAACTCAGGGATAAATACTTAACTTTACAGGTTGGAGTTAGGAGCCAGATCTCATAAAATGAAATTAAATAGGAACTTATTCTAAAATGAAGTCCTACACTTAGTTTCAAAAAAAAGTAATTGCATAAGTACACAATAGGGAAAGTATGACTCGAGAGATAGAGATAGCTGGGAGTTTTTAATCATATTACAGGCTTGGTATGAGCTGTGATAGATGTTTAATTAGACCCCTATTTTATTCCAATCAGTATTAATCAGTTTGAGATGATATGATTATAAGTTCTTTAGATTCAGAGCTATGAACTGCAGATTCTAAGTTCCCTTGCTTAAGCATAGGAAGATAACTTATTTTTCTACCCTTGTTTTGCCTTGTCATGTTGACCAAGCCCAGCATGTCAGAGTGGAAAGACCCCCAGTTATTTTTGTTGCCCCTCTGTCCCTTATCATCCCTCTGTTGCCCAAGATGGCTGATGTCCATGAACACTTGACCAACAAGTGGCTCTGTTTGCTGATCTGTGGCCTGCCTCTTCTGGTCCATCAGACCATGTAAATGTTTTGATATCTGTTTATCAGCCCAGCCCATGGGGCTGCTCATTGGCTTGGTAGGACCTCCTGAAAGGTTAAAATAGGTCTGCTAAGGTATGCTTATTGGTTTGTCAACCAATGGGATCCTGTACTTTGTGTAGACCCTCCTAGAGGGTAAAGGCCAAGATCTATAAACCAATAAGACTGTATTTTACTGTGCCCCTTCTATGTCATTTAAGTATCAAGCATTGTAAAACTAAGACCCAGTAGGAAGGGGGCATCTCAGATTGTGAGGAAGATCTAAGGTCCACTTCATTGGAGGAATCCTTTAATAAAATGCTATTGGCTCAGAGCTCTGCCTCAGTTTCTTTTATTGCAGATTGGATAATTTTGGACTCCACAGAGTCAAAGGGGTGATATGATAAACAAAGATAAATCATAGTATTGATAATGAGGTAAAAGTCCTAATGTGCCCTGCCATGGTTAGACAATATCTAGAGTACTATGTCAAGTCCCAAATGATACATTTTAGGATGGACTTTCATAATTTGGATTATATCCAAAGAAACCAAGCCAGAATTAATCAATTCACATAGCTCCTATTATGTGCCAGGCATTTTGCTAGGTGCTAGGAATATAAATGTAATGAATGAAACAATCCTTACTCTCAAGGACCCAGAACTGAATACATACTCCAAATGTGAGCTTATTGAGAGCAGAATACAGTGCAGCCCTCCCTTCCTTAGTCCTGAAATCTATGCCTCTTATGATGCATCCTGTAGTCCAAGGTCTACTAAAAATCTCACACTTTTTAGATGAAGTACTCTCTAGCCACTTATCTCCCAGACCTTATACTTGTGAGGTTGCTTTATTAGTGCTGGCTTCAGCAGTATGATACAGAGAAAATCAGCATGGCCCCTGCCCAAGGATGACAAGCAAATTTGTGAAACATTCCATATTTTTTATATGTAGAGCCTATATCAGATTGCATACCATCTTGGGGAGGGGGGAGGAAAGGGAGGAGGAGAAAATTTAAAACTCAAAATCTTATAGAAATGAATGTTGAAAACTAAAAATAAATTATTTTTAAAGTGTAAGACTTCAAATTTATCCCTGTTGAATTTGATCCTACAAGATTCAGCCCAATGTTCAAGCACCTAAAGATCTTCTAAGAATCCTAACTTTGTCATCTAGCTTGTTAGCTAATCCTCTCATTTTGTGCCATTATTATAAATTTGATAAGTATCCCATCTATGCTTTTATCCATATCATTGATAATAATGTTAAACACCAGAGAGCCAAGCACAGATAAGTCCCTGGTGAAGAGGGTTAGGGTTGCTCTGGAGACCCCAAAATACCGAAATGCCGGGTCCTGCCAAATGAATTCAACTGGAGACTTTCTCAGCCAAAGAAAAGTAAAATTTATTAAAAGTTTGCTTGCATTAGACACAGAGTAAGTCTGTGCTAGGTCCTTCTATGGTGCTCTCACTCTTCTATGATATGAGATGGGGTCTTACATACAGAAAGTTGTGGGAGAAATCTAGGGGTGGTCTAGAGGAGGAGTTTGGGAAGGGTCTTGAGGAGGAGTTAATGAGGTCAATGAGTGATTAAGGGTGGGAAGTAGCTGGAGATCACAAACAATGGCCATTCAACCAATCAATAAATAAACATTTATTAAGAGCCTACTATATGCCAGTCACTGTACTAAACTCTGGGGATACAAAAAGAGGCAAAAGATTGTCCCCTCAAGGAGTTTACAGTCTGAATTTACCAACCTATACTATTATCTAGCCTATATCTTTTTTTCTTGTCTAGAAAAATAGAAAGACTTTGTCAACTTACCCCGCCCCCCCCACTCCCCAATCTTAGGCCTAGATTTTTGACAATGGCAAGAATGGAATTCCAGACTTCTAGTGGTGGCAGCAAAAGTAACAAATCTTGTCAACTAAGAAAAAGAAGAAAAATTATTCTACTCTTCCTTGCCAAAAATGGCCAATGAGTCCTGTAAACCAGGCTAGTTATTATTTATTATCTTTGTCTTTCATTTTCTCCCTCCTGTGTTTATATCACGGCAGGATTGAAACAGAAGCAAGGGCACAGGGTGGTCACACACATTGTATATGTAGACATATATGTGTACACACTCAAGAACCATATGGCCAGATGAAACACTGGAACTTTGGGGCCTTAGAGTAAAAGATTATAGTTGGTTGGTCACATAAATTTTGATCATCACCTCAATTGGACCAGTTCATTAAATTTCTTTTGTTGGTATTAATTTATATGTTTTTTGTTATTCTGTACTTTAGAAACACAATCACACAAGTATTTCTATATACAATGAATAGAAAAAAAGGATGTGTTCATGAAATCATGAATCTCTGTTATGTACAGTTTAAATTTTGTATAAGATTATAATAGATTCAGTATTTTGGTTTTAAAGCTATCCTGTTTATTTATTTCATTCTCTAATCCATAGAACTTTATATAATGTTCTAGATGAGTTTTAGTCAAGTGAGAGACAATGTTTTATTCATTTTGAACTTAAATACAAAAAGACAAAAAATTTTCCATATACAAAGCAGAACATAAAAAGAGGATTCCATATAAAACCATGAATTACCATTTCATAGTTTACTTTTTAAAAAAGCTAGGTAGGGCAGCTAGGTGGTGAAGTGATAAAGCCCCAGAGTCAGGAGGACCCAAGTTTGGTTCCGGCCTCAGATAGTTAACACCCCCACACACCTTCCCCCCCAACACACACAAAAACTAGCCATGTAACCTTGGGCAAGTTACTTAACCCCAAATGCCCTCCAAAAAGCAAAAATAAATAAATAAATAAATTAAAAAAAATTAATTAATTAATTAAATTAAAACAAAGTTGTTCTTAGGGCAATATTGCTGTTACTGTGTACAATGTTCTCTTGGTTCTGCTCATTTCACTCTTCATTATTTTATGTGAGTTTTTCCATGTTTTTATTCTTTTATCTTTTCTTTTTTTTTTTTTTTTTTTTTTGCTTTTTGGAGGGGGGAGGGTAGGGCAATTGGGGTTAAGTGACTTGCCAAAGGTCACACAGCTGTTTTTTTGTGTCACGTGCCTGAATTCTATAGTCTGATTGTACTTCCTCTGTTTGCTCATCTTGCCAGCCAATTACTTGACTTTTGAGCTCTTTGCCATGGTAGAACTCTGCTTCCAGAGTGGAGAATGCTGTGTCCCAAATTTCTAGAGTTTTTCGAATCTGTTGTCAGAGTTTTTTCCAGGTACCTGCCTCAGAACTGTAAGGAGGACTTTCTCTCCACAGCCTCAACAAGCTCTGCCACACCATCACTCCTCACCCCAGGACCACCAGTCAGGACTGTGACCCAGATCCAAGAAGGGCAAAGCAGGAGAATTCTGCTTCAGTGCCAGCAGAGAGATTTCTGCAAATGCCCTCTGGACAGTCACTTGGTCCCCATACAATCTGTAGGCCAAGAGCTGGAAGCAGCAGCAGTGGCAGCCACAGTTATCTCAGCCACCCCAGGGGCAGGGACTGGACTGCTCTTTTCTCACCCAGAATCAACAGGGTTTTCCACTGATCTTTTACTTTCTCTTTGGCATTTATTGGTTTAGAAGCCTGGAAACCACCACAGCTCCAGTGATTCACTCTCCGGACGTCTGCTCTGTGCCGTGGGTCAGGGCCACACAACTCACACAGGACTGTGCTCATCTCCCAGCACAGTGCAATAGACCTTTTCTGTGGAACTGCCAGGCTGCCTTCAGTGAGAGATTTGTTTCTCTCTGTCACTTTATGAGTTCTGTTGCTTTAAAATTTGCATAGAGTCATTTTTTCAGGTATTAGAGGTGGCTGGAGCAGGAACTCAAGCAAGTTCTTGCCTTTACTCTGCCATCTTGGCTGCCCCCTCCCAGACTCTTTTGCCAATCACAACTTTTGGGTGATCCAACAATACTTATGTTATCTCTCCTCAATCTGTTCTCCTGGATCAATTGTTTTCTAATGAAATGTTTCACATTCTTTTCTATTTTTTTCATTCTTTCAATTTTGTTCTATTTTTTTTTTTTGGTGTCTTATAACATCATTAGCTTTCCCTTGCCCAATTCTAATTTTTTAAAGAGTTATCTCTTTTCTTGAGTTTTTGGATATCTTTTTCCAATCAGTTGACTTTTTCCCCATAACTTTTTTGATTTTCTTGGATTGTTCTTATTTTTCCATGACCTCTCTTATTTGATTTTTAAAGTTCTTTTTAAGCTCTTCCAAGATCTCTTTCTGGGCTTGTGACCATTTGATATTTTTCTTTGAAACAGGAGTGGCTTTTTTAAACTTCACTGCCTCCTTCTGAGAATGAACCCTGATCTTCTCTATCCCAATAGCAGTTATCTATTATAAGGCTCTTTTTTTTTTTTACTATACTAAAAAATATGGGATCAAATTATGATCCCATATTACATGTTTGTGGAAAGAAAATTATTGCTACTTCTCCTTATATTTGAAAACTTCAATTATATTTAAATTCTTCCAAAAAGTAAGTGGCTTATTACGATCAGATCTAGAGGTGTGATGAATGATGTCTCAGGCTTCAGGTTTTTTGTACTGATATTTTCTGAGTTCTGTCTGGGATCCTGACTTAGAGCACTCCTCTCTACTCCTGAGCCACAAGTAGGGTCCCCAGCCACACTGCAACTGCAAATACTTTTGCTCCCTGTGGTCCCTCCTGGAGCTTCAAATTTTAGCTCACTCCTCTGACCTGGAACCAAACCCAGGCACTTTGTTTTCCTGCAATTGCTCACAGGCAGCAGGGGCCCTGACCTTCTGCTACTGCACTCTGAGGGGGTGTGATCATTCTTCCTCATCCACAGCCATAGCTCAGGACTGTGTCTGGTCAGAATACCTAGGCCTGATCAGAATACCAGTGTCCATGAAGGGTCCTTCAATTTCCCCCTGCTCAACTTTCCAACCCCCATACTGTTGGTGAGGTGAAAGTTCCTGAAGTTGCCCAAACCAGTTGTCCTCAGGGTTTGTTGTTTGTTGATTCAGTGGAGTCTTACTTGTGGTGTTTGCACTTCAATGCCCCAAACTTCTCTCTGGCATATTAGGTCTTTCCTAAATTCCTCCCGAATAGTCTTAGGAGTACAGCTGCTTTGCCCTAACTTTTAATTATTTTGCTGCTCAAAGTTCACTTTGATGCAATATTTTACCTTTTTTGTGGGAGAATTTAGGAGAGTCTGGTATTTCCTGTCTTATTTTGCCACCTTCCCAGCATCCTCTCCCAGAAGAGTGAATTTATAATGGTATCATATATCAATACATTTCAGGGCAATTATGTATCTGTTGAATAATAGAAAATTCCAAAGTAGGATATATAATATCCTATATATATATATATATATCCCCAGAGTGACTTGGAAGAGATTTATGAATCCATGTTTCCAGAAGTGACTTCCAGCAAACTAATGATGCTACAGAAAACCAAGACAGACATAACTCTATGAAAATAAGGGGGGGTAGGGAGGGGGACGAAATAAGATTGGTATTACAAAAATATGAAGCGCTAGGGAAATTTGATATGTGTTGTGGGCTAAAGGCTTAACCTTGTTGATCCATCATCTAGGTTGGCATTTTTTGGACCAAATATAAGCATCCCTCTTTGGAAACAACATTTATCAGTATTTAGGATTTTCTGTCAATCTTGGTTACTGGAAAATACTTCACTATAGACTTGTGTGTGTGTGTGGGGGGGGGTGTCGGCAATTAGGGTTAAGTGACTTGTCCAGGGTCACATAGCTAGTAAATATCTGAGGCCAGATTTGGGCTCAGGTCCTCCTGACTCCAAAGCCAGTGCTCTATTCACTACACCTCTTAGCTGGCCCCACTATAATCTTAAGGCTCTCATGTAGTCGGAAATATCCTCACTAATGCAACTGCAACACCTGACAGACACATTATGAGGAATTAAATAGAAATTAGCTGGTGGCTACATTATTTGTATTTGACACTTTTTCTATAAAAATAATAAAAAATAATCAGTTTCTTTTATCAGTTCATGACTAGGTAAAATATATTTATTTCAGGATATACACATTTATAACTTCACCAAGTACTTTGTGAATTTAAAAAGTAGAAGATGTCTATTATTCATATTTATATTTAATATTTTAACCATCCACAGAGTATAATTATGATAATATATGATCAAATTATGATCCCATATTACATGTTTGTGGAGAGAAAATTATTGCTACTTCTCCTTATATTTGAAAACTTCAGTTATATTTAAATTCTTCCAAAAAGTACACACATTAGATGGACAGGATGATGTTTACTCATTGTGATGAATTTGGTAACATTTCCTTTTTTTTTTTTTTTTGCCTTTTGGAGGGCAATTGGGGTTAAGTGACTTGCCCAAGGCCACTTGTCTAGTTTTTGTGTTAAGTGTCTGAGGCCAGATTTGAACCCAGGTCCTCCTGACTCCAGGACCTGTGCTCTATTCACTGTGCCACATAGCCTTCCCCAAAAGTTTATTGTTATGCTATACAGCAGGCAAGAGTTCTTAGGGAACCTACAACCTTAAAGTGGTATAGCTAAAGTTTATATAGGATAAACTATACTAAAAACACATGTCAAATATGCTAACAAGGTGAGTCAGGGTAGAATTAGGGAGTGGTCAGTTCTTAAAGGAACATGTACTTTTAACATCTACCGCACAGGTATTTTACCCAGAGTTCACTGGGAAATTGCCCAAGGGGTGGCTACAGGGAGGTGTGATTTTAGGCCTGATCCATCACTGTCAACTAACAGTCAGGGTTGACTGAGAAATATCCAGGCTGCCCCCATCAATGTCTTGTTAGACAAGACAAACTTAAGGGAGTGTACACAGGACTAAGTCTAGGAAACATATGATAGGTCAGTGAGTAGTAAATATCTTTATAACCCAGTAGACAGTCACTTCAGCCAGCACACAGCTGGTTCAAACTACTAAATTCTATAGGTGTAGCTGGCTACTGTATCAGAAAGAGAGATAATTATTTTGCTAGGGCATCTTGTCCTTGAGCTGGAGAGAAAGTGCCTGAGACAGTGTTGTGAGGCTAGGGAGACTTGAGGCTACAGAGAAACGTGATTGTGGAAATGGATGTGATTTTGGAACTGGGGTTCAAGCACAGGCACCTAAGCACCCCATCACACCCATTCTTAGTAGGGATCCTATTTCTTTGAGCTTCCTCTACTCCCCAGTATTAACATTTTAAAAATAACCCTTTTGTCCTTAACTTTCTTTATCAGACTGGACTCATTCTGAGCTTAAGCACTTTTAAATTTATGCTTAGTGAACTATACCACATTTTAAAATTTATCCTGTTTAGACGCACTTGTTTTCATCTTCTGTATGTATCTTCCTAAAATTTAAATTAGCTGGTGAATTTCTGTATATCTCCATTGGCCTCTTTAGATAAATCCCCTTTTTTTCTTCTCAATGAAATTGTTTTTCATTTTGTCTTTAGAATTTCAAACTTGAGAATTTTCTAATCTCTCCTGGGCTTAATTCCCTTACAGAATTGATGTCCACAAGATCTATCCTTTCCTTTCTTTGAACACTTTGAAATCTGCTTTCCCAAAATCTAGGGTTCGCATAAGACCAGCTTTCCCATCTTCTGTCACAAAATCATTTCTCATACTTGTTTCATTTTACAACAGGCATAAGAGAAAAGACCAAGTGAGTTCTCATGATCTCAGTTTTTCCTTTATGTCTGACTTTCTTCTTGACTAACTTTGCAGCTTGACTGATAGCAAAATCTGCTCATACTTGCTTAAATTCTCAGTCCCATTTTTTGTGTGTGTGCAGATATCAGTGAAAAGGCAAAGAAAAGGCCACTGGAATGGAAACAAATGAATCACGCAGAAGTTCATGCCCTTTACATCTTGTGAGTATACCACTCAGGGTGGCTGGGCATTCAGGGTCTGAAAAGGGCAAAATGTTACAACTGGTAAGTGTGACCATTCAGAATCTGAAAGGGTCACCACATTTATCTCTGGTGTCTGTCCTTTACATACTCTAAAGTAGGCCAAGAGACTCAGTTGAGTCCCCTGCAAATTATGTGTGTACATATATGTGTACATATGTGTGTAATATACATATGTGCATATATATTATGGTGTGTATTTACATACTCCATGAATATCCTCTGCCCAGCCTGGCCTAGGTACCATCCAGTGGTTCCTGTAGGAGCTGGTATTTCATGAGGCCTGCTCACCCAACCCAGATATCATCTTGTTAGCCCAGGAGAAGGAAGTACCATGGGAAGCTCTTTCCCCTCAACACTCCCAAGATGACTCCCTTTCCTTTTCCCTCTTCTAGACTGATGCTATCCTTCCTACTCTCCATCCCAATGACTATGGGAGGAAATTCAGAGATTCTGCTCTACTCTGATCTTTGAGCCTTCTTCTCCCTTCCCAGTGGTGAAGGACTGCCTTCCCCCACACCACCCCCACTTCCCTCCACCTCAATTTTCTAGGTGCACATGGTTACTTGTACTCCTTGGATGAGCAGGCCATACCATATCCCCTGCCACTAACCTTCTGGCCCATTAGGCATTGACATCTGACTTGCTAGTGAACTCAAAGGACCTCTGAATCTTGCCATCCACCCTGAAGCTTCAATCTTAGACCAGTCATGTTCTTCCATCTACCTTGTAATTGGACCCACCAAAATGTGTTGTGAACCTCCAGGAAAATGTGAACTTCTTGAGCAAGGATAGTCTTGCTTTTTTGTTTGTATTCCCAGTGCTTGAAACATAGAGGGCACATGACGACTACTTTCTAGTTTATCTGTGTATACATATGGGTGTGCATATTGTAAAGCCATAACAAGCAGCTTTCCAGAGGACTGTGGCTGTGAACAGCTTTCAAGGTTCTGATTACACAGTATAGAGAACTATTTATTCAATAACAAATCAGAGCAAAACATTCACAGAAAATCAAGGTACAGCATTCAGAATGTTACAACTTATCACAGAAAACCTGTGATAAATAAGAAAAAAAAAAGAAAAATACAGCATTCCTCATGTCAAAACTCAACAACTTATCACTAAAATGGCCACATAGTTTTCACCACAGTGGTCACATAGTTTTGAACAAAGCACAGTCATTTAGTCAATCAATTACTTAGTAACTCAATCATCCAATCAACTCAATCAATCATCCTTAAGGAAGCTTGCCTCCTTAAGGGTCACAAAATACAAAAATCAAAGTTCTCCACCCATGGGGCACACTAAATTACAAATCAGTCACTATTCAGTCATCATTCACTATTCAATCATCAGAAAATACACAGGCCATCCACCTACCCCCCACCCCCTGTTACAATCTTCTCAGTCAGTAAATCACAATCTTCTCAGTCAGTACACAGTATTCAGGTAAAGTCTTCTTTCAGCTTGACTCAGGGTAGGCTCTCAGACTCCCTGGATCTCCTCCCATGGTCCCAGCTCCCGCCTGGATTCACCAAACTGCCATCTGGGTTCAAAGGCAGATAGCTTCCAGCTCCTTGTCCAGCTCTCCATGCAGTTCCTGTTCCACACTGAAGCTCATGGTGTCCAGTCCACCTTAAATCCTTCACTGTCTCTTTCCCTGGGAAGTCAAGGCTCAATAAAGCCACAAACAGACAAAGTACCGACACCATAGTCATGCCTCCTCTGGCAGCTCCAGCTGGCCCTCAGAAGTCCTCAGCAGTTTGGCTGGGCTTGGGAAATCCTCAGCAGCTTGGCTGGCCCTCAGAAGAAGCTCTGCCACCACAAGTTTCCAGGAAATTCTGACTTTCCCAGCTGGGGTTTTTCCTTATATACAGTACTGTTCCTCCCTGTTTGGCCCCTTCCTGTTACATTAGTAACAGAGGTTCCTACCTTCTGTTTCTTTAACAGAGGCTTAATTTGAAATTAGGTGCTAAGTACCTCTTAGCTTAGCAATACAAAAGGATCTTCAAATTTCATTACTATTACACACATATTATGTATATATATACATATATGTGTGTGTATTTTATATACATACATGACTTGTATATACACATTATATATTTTTGTCAAAAATAAATCAGGAAAAAATTCAAGCAAGCAAATCAGATTTCAGATTCTTTCCATTCTTGATGGTTGAAAATGGTGAAATTGAAAGGAAAATAGAGTAATTGTTTAATTGTGATGAGACAGACTTGAAATAGAATAACCATTCAAAATGATATTAAATTCAAATCAGAGCTATTGAGTCTAATTTGGGAGCAAAGTTCATTACATCAAAATATCTCCTAATTAACAAACATGAATTTGTATAAAAGCAGTTTGTTGCCCTATCTACCTCTGGAAGTCTTTCATTTTTCAGCAGGAAAATAATAGAAACAGATCAACTGATTTGTTGATAATAGAAACAGATCAAACTGTTTTCACCTGAATAAGGGTTTCTTTAAGCTTATGATGAATTTTAATGAAGAAGATGATGAAATGAAGTGTTATGCCTCCCATAAATAATAAAAAGATTGAAATTTTGGTGCATATCAAAAGGTTGTCTTCTCTACTGCTTCTGCAGTGATTTGTAAGACCCAAGATAGTGTCCAGAAGCATTATGGGAGATGAAAGAACCATACTCACTCCAACTAAGTTGGCTAAGTCCAGGTGGTTGTAGTTAAGACATAAGCAAAGGAGTTTAAAAAAAACAGATTTAACATAAGTCTAAGACTTTTTAATGGTTTACTGTATGTAATTGTAGGTCTGAAATTGACCCCATGGTTATGAATGAATGAGAAAGTATTTATTAAGCACATACTATATGTCAAACACTGTGCTAAGGGTTGGAAATATAAAAATAATTATGACAGCCCTTGCTCTCAAGGAGTTCACACTGTAATTGAAAGAGAAAAGAATAAAACACACACACACATATTATGTATGCATAAAGATTAGAGGTTTCTCCTCATTCTAAATCTATGAGTTTTTGAAATCTCAGACCCTTGCTGGGTAGGAAAGAAGCCCCATGACAACTGCAATTCTGGGGAGAAGCAGATGGCCAATAGGAGCAGCCCAAAGGAGAACCAGAAGGTAGCAACACAGGGGAGGAAACTTTCTTAGGAAAGGTCACCAGCAGCTTGCAACACAGCAATGAAAGTAGCATGTGGCAGCCTCAGAGACAGAGTGGTTGTCTTAGATGTAAGCTTAGAAGAATGAATTGTCCTGCCCTTTTTCATGTGTGTATTTGTGTAGGAATTCATGTAGGAATTGTGGGAGGATATAATCCTATTTATTTGGATAACTTTCTTTGTTATTTATTTTAGGGGGTGTGCTGCAACCCTTGGGACGCTGAAGGGATTGTCAAATGGAGAATTTACATCTTGGAAATCTGCAAATGCTATGTGAATCAAGGCTTGATTTATTCTGTTGATTGTATAAACTTAATGAAGTGATGGAGATAAATGCAGATAAAACTTAAAAGTGTGTCTTCCATACATTTCCCTGACTTGAGAGCCCATTGTTAAATATTTCACCAGTGTATCATTACTGTTTATTTAAATGCCTTTACTTTGAACTAATGTATCCTCTTTTAGGTCTGGCAAACATCAGTAAGGGCTTGTCAGTCATGGTTCTGAATAGAAGCAGACCCAAAGTGTGCCTTGAACCTGGAGTAACTTATTAAACCCATATTTGAGGGAAGCCTCAAATGTAGGCTCAAACCATTAAATCTTTTTTTTTTTTTTAAAGGTAGATCATAAGACTTCAGGTACATCAAAGTAGCTTCCCATCTGGGAAAGGACTCCCTTGTGTATAAGATTGAATTAGAGTTTGGTTTGCCAAGCAACTTTTGAATGAACAAGCTTTTTATAAATTAAAGTATGAAAGGAATTCCCACCTCACCCCCCATTTCATTTTCGTGCTTAACTTAAAAAGATAAGAAAAAAAGATGAATATGGGTGAATGTGAAAAGGATAAAATTGCTCTCGGATATTTTATGACTTTTTTGATCAGCACATAAGACAAGGCATTCTTTTGTAAAATCTATGTAAAGAAATATTAGAAATGTTATATTAACACCTGTAGTCATTCAAGAGCTGACAAAAAGGAAATTATTTCTAAATAAGATTATTAAGCCTGGAGAAATTCTAACATTTTGATTTGTTGAGAAATGCTAACTTGGCAGTGTTGTGCTAGTATTAAGGGTAGTATTAAGTCAAGGGGCTAAGTCTTCACCTTAACTTAGCAAACCTTCGACATTTCAGTAAGAATGTTAAGTGCCTTTTTATATAGAAGGCACTGTACTAAGCAATATAAAGATAAATGTGAAAATACAAAGAAAAAAATGAAATAGCTAGTGCTTTCAGGGATCTCACATCCTACTTCAACAGGACTCACTGATTTTGTTATGAAGCCTACTCTAGAAATCATTTGCTCTTTTATTATTTAAAAAATCAAAGGGAATAAAATTAGTAATTTCATCCCAACTTTGCAGACTTGTTGAATGTTTAAAGAAACCTTGTTATTTGCAGAATCAGAATGTTAGATCTGGAAGTGATCATTTTGACAGCTATAAAGGAAGACTCAGAGTGAAGAAGTGATCTGCCAAGGTCAATCTGTAATTCCTCCAGGATCCAGATCTCCTCACTCCTGATTCACTCCTCCTTATCACTCTGTACTACATTTTGGGATGTTTATGTGCTTTCTGAATGCTTCTCTACAGAACATATCATGCCAAATAAATAGCTGAAAATTTGTCACAGTGGGGAAATAGCCTGTTAAATAACTGAAGTATTATTTTAGAGCTAGAAAAAAATAAAATAGATTTGGAGGAGAGAAAGAGCAAGACTCTCAAGAGAAATGGTGAAAAAAAGTGGGAAAGGACCTATCAATACCAACTCTCAAGCTATACTAATTATCAAAATAATTTGATATGGGTTAAAAATAGGTCTATTAGTGGAACAGATTGGGCATATAACATACAGAAGGAAATAAATACAGTAGCTTAGTGTTTGATAACCTAAAAATCCCAACCACTGTGGTAAGGACTCACCATTCAATAAAAAATGCCAAGAAAATAGAATAGCAAGATGACAGAAATTAGTTTTAGACCATATATCACACTATATACCAAGATAAGTTGGAACCACATGGATGTATGCCTTTGAGATTTCCAGCAAGCACAGGTGGTTTTATTTATTTATTTTTTACATTTTGATAATATAAATGAAAAAGATTTGGAAACGGATTGGTTAAGTACCAGTGAAGAGTCTTAGAAAATGGCAAAGTTTCAAATTTAGATGATGGGGAACATAGTTTTAGTGGACTGCAAATTTTATATGAATCAACTTTAGGACATATCAGGTAACAAAGCTATATAAGCATTAAGAAAAACATAGAATCCAAGACTAGACAGGTAATAATACTACATATTCAGCTTCATAAGAGCATACATGTAGTATTGTGTTCTGTTGTGGTCACCACAATTTAGGAAGGACATCAATAACTTGGAGATAACCATAAGAAGGCTAACAGGATAGTGAAGGGCATTGAAATAATGCAGTATGAAGACTAGTTGAAAGAATTTGGGATATTTGTCCTGCAGCAGAGAAGACTGGGAGTCAGGGAGTATAGAAGAAATATTAGATTTTTCTTGTTTGGTGTCAAAGGATATGAGCAATGGGTAGAAGTTGTATGATAACAGATTTAGTTTTGGTATAGGAAAAAGCTTTATAGTAACCAGAGGTATCCAAACATGGAATGGGATGTCTTGGTTTCTGTGTTATTTGCATTATAGGTTTCTATGAACGTAAGGTCTTCAAACAAAGGACAGATGACCATTTTTCAAGTATGTTGTAAAGATTCTTGTTCAATTCAACAAGCATTTATTGATCACCTACTAAGTCTATGGCACTCGGCTAGATACTGTAGGTGCAAAAGAAGAAAAAAAGAGTCTTTGCTCTTAAGAAGTTTACATTCTACTGCAGGGTACCGCATGTAAATAGAGAAAGAAGTACAAGTATAAGTGGGGCTGATCAAGGACTTCTAGTTGGTGAAATAAATTGGAGTTACCTGTTGGTGTCTCCCACAGGATGGGTTTTAATGATTAGTAACTGCCCCCAAGATGATTGGGAGTATATACTTATGGGGGTTCATCCTAAAAGAATGTCAGGCAGTCCATTGTCGTGCTTATGGGAAGAAAGGAACCATCTGCCATGATTAGGCCAAATTATAAGAACTACCTTATGGTGGCCGTGGTGTGGGTCCCAAGAACCTGTAGCTGTAGCCTTGACCTTCATTGTGGCTTTCTCCTTCTCTGGTGCCTTCCCCACTGCTGCCTGAGCCAAAGATAGTGATATGGTGGGGTAGCCTTGGTATGGTAGTAGTTATTGTTTGTGACCTGGATAGTCCCGTCCAGGCTGAAGGAACCGGTGCTATTATATATATTTTATATCTATACCTATCTACCTGTCTCTGACTTACAGGTTTCAAAGTGAATGGTGAATAAGTACTTCACCTAAAGCAAAAAAGTACTAAGTGACCAATACATTCTGTTGGGCAAAGGAATCATCTTGCAGCTCTGTCAATTGCCTTGCTTCTCTGAGCCCTACAGATTACAGCCCTCCTTTGCCTCCCTGGAGCTCCATCTGTATTGCCATTGTACTTCCAGTTGACCAGGTCTTAACATTCACCATAGCTACAGCACCCTAAGGGACTCCCTGTACCTAAACCTTCTCACATGTGTTGTCATTCCCTATTAGAGTGTTAGCCACTTGGGAATAGAGACTGTCTTGATTTTCTACTTGTGACCCTGGCACTTAGAATGTTGTTTGCCACATGGTAGACACTTACCTATTCATTCATTCTGAGAGGAGTCATCTCTTTGAGATGCCTTGTAAATAAGCCTGTTTATTTTCCTTCCATCTTCCTTTGCCTTTCTTCCCCAGTGCCTTTGTTGAGGGTGGGGGTAGGGGCAGATTTATCCCTTCTCCTTTCAAGAATCAATATGGCTGCCTTTCTCCAAAGCTCCAGGATAAACCACATTGTTTGTGCCTGTGGCCCAAGATGGAGAAACGTTGGACCTCAAGTTCATAGTTGCTTTCTGTTTTCTTTTTTGAGTTTGCATCAGACACTAGAGAATGGAGAGTGGACTTTCCCAGCCCAAGAGACTGCTGCAGCATATGGGCTGTAGTAGAGTGTTCCAAGTTTCTGCAGAAGTGCATGGTTGAAGCAGATATATGCTTGCCCTATAACCCAAGAAGAGAATTTACAATGTTCCCAAACCCTAATATCCTGTGTAGAGGAGGGAGAATATAAATTTTCTCTTTTTTTGGGGGGGGGAGGGCAATTGGGATTAAGCAACTTGCCCAAGGTCACATGGCTAGTAAGTGTTAAAAGCATCTGAGGCAGGATTTGAATTCAGGTCCTCCTGACTCCAGGGCTGGTGCTCTATTCACAACACCACCTAGCTGCCCCTAAGAATATAAATTTTCTAAGCAGAATATAAATTTTCCTGGAAGCTAGCCTGTTAGTCCAACAGGGTAGGTTACTTAAGCAGTGCCAGCTGCGGGGTTTGAGAATTTAGAGATTCTTTGAGAACAAGGGAGTTCCTGAGTGGTGTACCTTTTGGAGAAAGATTACCTGTATGGTCTCTGCATCAAAGGGGCTAAAAGAGCATCAAGAGAACAAAGCTATAACACAAGTGAGAGGAAAGGAAGAGACGGCAATCTTGCTGTGTTCCAATGTTGCCATGAGTGCCTTAGCTGGTGAGTCAATGAGCACTTACTGAGAATCTGCTAGTACCAGACACTATGCTAAGCCCTAGAGATACAAAAAGAGGCAAAAAATGGTTCCTGCCTTCAAGGAGCTCATAATCTAATGGGATAGTAGTGGTTTGATGGAAATGGAGCTGCATATCTAGCAGCTGTTTCTGAGGGAGTCAAAAAACTACAGGATGGCATTACAATTCTGGGAGTGAATGTAAAGCCCCAAGGAGAGGAGAGATTTCACTGAAATATCAGTGCACTGCCTCATTGACAATCCAAGACTCCAAGACAAATCCGAGGGGAACTTGAATAAATGAAAAGCACTTATTAGTGCTTACTATGTATTAATCATTGGGCATGCAAATAAAAAAGCAAAACAGTTCATGTCCTGAAGGAGTTTACATTCTAATAAGGGAGTATAATACTTACAGGGGAGTTGTGGCCAGAGAAGGGGGCTTTGCTCTGGGATGTCACAAGGATGGTGGGTGGGTAATTGATTGACATAGTCTTTCCAGGAGAAATGGTGCTATTGTTTGATCACAGTATTCAGACCAAAAGATGGAATAGCAGAAGAATATTGGGGGTGGAGGCTTTGCTACACGAGTGGCAGTGGACCAGACGACAAGAAAATGGTGGGGCAGATAGAATGGGAAGCATGGCTGGGGTCATGTGAGCTTGCCTTTATACATTCATCAACCAAGAGGACTTGGTCCCAGGACCAGAATTCCAAAGCACAGAGGATTGTCTTTGTCTCTGGAGTTCCGATGGTCTGTCTGGATGTCTGGGAGGTACAGAATCAGAGTGGATGCCAAGAAGAAACACAGTGGCTAGAGTGCTGGGCCTGGGGTCAGGAAGACCTGAATTCAAATCTGGCCTAGCTGTGTGACCCTGGGCAAGTCACTTAGCCTCTATTTGCTTGTTTTTTTAACTACAAAATGGGGATAACAACAGCACCTACTTCACTGGGTTGTTGTGAGGATTAAATCACGTAATATT
>NW_027187308.1:5880813-5890171 GCF_028583685.1 Petaurus breviceps papuanus | reverse complement strand
ATAACTAGAGGAAATCAGAAAAGGCTTCCCAGAGGAGGTGACACATGAATTGAGGCTGAAAGGTAGCCAGGGATGACAAGAGACTGAAGTGAGAAGGAAGAACTCTCCACAAATGGGAGAATGTCTATGTGAAGGCTTGGAGGCTGGGGATATAACAATGCTGAGGTTCCGAAATAGCACATGGGCCAGTTTGGATTGTGCAGTACATGAAGGAGAATAACGTGAAATAAGTCTGTAAAAGTATTACTCAGCAAACATTTGTTAAGTACCCAGGGCTGTGTTGAGCACTAGAGTACAAAACCAAAAGTGAAATAGTCTCTGCCCTAAATGTGCTTATAGTCTAAACCAATACATACTTAAATATATAAAAAATGTAAAGGGGGTCATTAAATAGGTCAGTCAATGTAATGGGAATGTAAATTTTAAAGATCTTCCCTGCCCCTGGGCTAAAGTGCACCTGGAGCCTGGGGTGGGAGGCTTGTTTTTCAGTAGATACTTCTTGATTGGCCAGTGAGTCAATAAGGTTGTTACATTCTCTGAGCCAGGAGAAGGCTATATAAGCCCTGATGTGAGGCTTTGTTTTGGGGCTCACTTTGAGAAGTGTTCTGTGATTTGATGTGGATTATGGGAAGCCGTTGTCCAGAGCCCCCGGCTTTGAAAAACCCAGATGTTGATTTGGTATGGATGTAATGGTTGGACAATTTGGAAAGCTGTCTACTTGATCTGTTTCTGTCTTGATACTTCTGCCTGTATACTTTGAAGTTCGGAGTGCTGACCTTTTTCCCCTGAACGAGGTAAACAAAATATGTTTGACTGATTAAAGTAAGCTTGTTAACCCATTTTGAGTTGCTTTCCTTTATCAAAGCAGATCCAAGAACCTGTGTGAGCAGCAACCCTGAGGACGCTCGGGGTGCTTGCTGCTACAAAATATATAAAAAATGTAAAGGGAGTCATTAAATGGGTCAATTACTCCACCCTACTCAAAGTAAGTGGTAAAATGTTGTGTCTGGATAGTTTTAACCAGGTTAAGAATAAGTCTCTAATTTTGAATTGAGATTTGAGAGTCTGGAAGTTTTGGATAGAAGGTTTTCAGCTAAGAACATGGCAAAGAATTGCTTTGGGATGGGGTGAGGGAGAGCACGTCAACTTCAGCCTTGACTACTTCCTTCCTCTTTGCTTGAGGAGGACCCTGACAACTTTGAAGGGATGAGGAGGATCTTGGATGAGCATCCTAGCAGCTTTGTCAGAACAGCAGTGTCTGAACATGTCTGCTTTGGGGGCCAAGAAGAGACTAGTTAGAATGAGAAAAGTCAGATTCTAGGCTCCATAGGAACTCCATCAGAAAAGCTACAACATGTCCCACAAAAGAGAGAAAAGGACTGCCAGAAACCAGTTTCCGCTTTGTGGCACACGCTGCAAGTTTGAGTCCACTTTCCCCTGTACTCCATATGTCCTGGAGCAAGAATGTGTCACGGACTTTTGGGAGCAATGTTTCCTGCCAATTGTTCTTACTATATTTTCTTAGTACATGCCCCTTTCTAAAAGCTAATTAAGTCTAATTGATATAAACTGATAGTGACCTTGGACAAGTCACTTAACCCACTTAACTGCCTTCTCCCCTCCAAAAAAAGACAAAAAAAAGTTAGATATAAACTGATAATCAGGGAGGCAGTTCATCAGTGGAGGCTCATAATGAATAGAATTTTTTAAAAAAACTATCCCCAACCTCAGAGCCAACCTGAGAATTTTGAGAGGAGATATAGAAGCTGCACTCTGGGGACCTGGTCTGTTAGAAATAAGGAGTTGGAAGAGTAGCTACAGAAAATGTGTTACAAGAATATATACAAAATGAAACAAGTTAGATTTGAGGTACTGGCAGCAAAGGAATCAGGAATGGCTTCACTGAGTTTTGAAGGAAACCATTATTTCCCAGAAGCAGAGTTGGAGAGGGTGAAAATTTGAGGCATAGGAGACGCAAAATAACAGAGATGGAGTAAGGAATGGCAGGGAGGCCAGTTATGTCTGTACTACAGAATGTGTGGAGAGTAAAGTGAAAGAAGACAGGAAAGGCAGGAAGGGGCCAGGATGTGAAAAGCTTTAGCAGCCAGAAAACAATTTATATTTAATAGTGAGTCACTGAAGTTTATTGAAAAGGAGAGAGAGAGGAAGTGACATGGTCAGGCTTTTAATTTAGGAAAATCACTTTGATAGGTTGGAACCATAATGTGAAGGCTTTAAAATGCTAGGCTGGGGGTGGCTAGGTTTCGAAGTGAATAGAGCACTGGCCCTGGAGTCAGGAGTACCTGAGTTCAAATGCAGCCTCAGACACTTCACACACACACACACACACACACACACAAATTAGCTGTGTGACCTTGGGCAAGTCACTTAACCCCAATTGCCCTACCTTCCCCCCTCTAAAAAGCAAAAAAGAAATGTTAGGCTGAAGAGTTTATATTTTACCCTGTAGACAATAGGTCCCTGAAGATTGTTCTTCTTGTTGTTTGTCCCTTTGTTCTTAAAGAGGACCATGATGCTATGATCTGCAAGTGAATTGGATTTAAGTGAGGGAAGACTGCAAAGTTACTAGCCTCACTTTCTTCCCCAGAGTCATGTGGGTTCAGTGGCCAGATATAGACCAGGACGACTGAAGATGACCCCAGACGTAGTGGAAGACATTGGCCTTTATAAACTAAGATCTTTCTGAGTTCTCACTTTGACTAAGTTTTTTTTTTTTAAATTTTGGCACTCTGTGTATAGGGAGTGCTCCCAGAAAGCACTGCCTCTCACAATTCCTCATTGTTAACCTCCTGTAGTTTTTTGCAGCTCCCAGCAGGTGGCATAGATGCTACATCATCTTAGGATTCCTTTTTCAATTTTGTTTTTTGTTTTCAAGGCAATCTTACACTTTAGTAGATTTTCTTTGTTAAAAGAATGTATGTATTTTGTGAATACCAATGTTGTTGAACCTTTTTGATAGGATTTTTGTCACTGTTTAAAGCTGACTTTAGCAATTATAGATATTGGTCTCTTGGTTCTGGGTTCATTCTCCATCAATTCATAGAAATTTTCCCATTTAAAAAAAATTCTTCATATTTCCATTCCTTTTGGAACAAGAATATACTATTATGTTTATGTATTACAGTTTTGTGGGGCTTATGGCTTGTTCCTGATTTTTTTTTTACTATTATAAATAATGCTGTTGCAGCGGCCAGCTAGCACAGAGAGTAAGAGCACCGGCTCCAGTGTCGGGATGACCTGGAGATTGAATCTGGGCTCAGACACTTAGTATCCACCCAGAAACACCTGGCTGTGTAACCTTGAGCAAGTTATTTAACCCGAACTGCTTAAAAATAAATAAATAAATAATGCTGTCATGAATATTTTCATAGAATTAGGTCTTTTGCTGTTATCAATTACCTCCTTCAGGTCAGGCAGTAAGAATACTCATTGGCCTATTGTTCACTATTATTTGAACTGGGGAAAGAAACATTGGTGTACATGTTTCTGAATTTTCAATATGTAATTAGATAGATGATTTATTATAAATGAAGAAATGATGCTTTGTTGTTCTCAAGGTTAATTATTATAAAATACACTTTTTGGGTTCTTTATAACTCTGAATGAATGTATTTTCACTAGAGCTTCTTATTATGTGTGTGTGCACATGCAAATATATGTATATGCACTGTACCATCACCATGGTAACAGAACATTCTTTTTCAGATATAATTTTCCGATGAGGAATAGATGTAAATTTGAAATTCTTCTCATTCCCTTTGAGGAAATCTTAGTTCGGACTCTCATCACATCCTTTCTGCATCACTGCAATAGCCTTTTAATTGGTCTTCTTAACTCAAGTTTCACTGCACTAAAGTCCATTTCCTACCCCCTCTGTCACTCCATCTTTAGGAAGAGAGGGCTCAAACTTAAAGTGATAATATTTAGCCAAAAACTTTAGCCCATCAAGTTCACATCTGGGTATGGCATAGCTACTGGACTCGTCACTCCCTTGTTTCTGGGTTATAGTATTTCAGCTGATGAGTTGATTTACTTCTGGGTTGTAAATCAGGCAAGTTGCTGATCATGGCTGTCTGCTCACCCGGATCAGCTACTGTATTTGGCCCCTGTTGATCTATCCCTATGTGTGTGTATGGTTTTTGTAGGTTACATGTATGCCAACATGGGTCTGTCTAAATGTGGACTTCAGAGAAGTGTGAATAGATATCTTTGGAATCTTACCCATTGCTTTTTTTTCTTTTTCTTAAATAGCATTTTATTTTTTCCAATTACATGTAAAGACAATTTTAACATTCATTCTTTATAAAATTTTGAGTTCCAAATTTTCTTCCCTCCCTCCCTAAGAGAGCAAGCAATTTGATATAGGTTATATATGTGTAATCATGTGAAACACATTTCCATATTAGTCGTGTTGTAAAAAAAATTACAGTTTGCAAAAGGAAACAAAACCACAAAAGAATAAAGGAAATGAAAATAGTATGCTTTGATTTGCATCCAAACTCCATCAGTTCTCTCTTTAGATGTGGATAACATTTTCCATCATAAGTTTTTTGGAATTGTGTTGGATCATTGTATTGATGATGTAATATCATAATTGTAAATCACAGATGATCATTGAACAGTGTTGCTATTACTATGTACAATGTTCTACTGGTTCTAGTCACTTCATTTGGCATTAGTTCGTGTAAGTCCAGGTTTTTCTGAAATTTGCTTGCTTGTCATTTCTTATAGCACAATAATATTCCATTACACTCACATACCACAACTTGTTCAGCCATTCCCCAGTTGATAAGCAACCCTTCAATTTCCATGTCTTTGCCACCACAAAAAGAGACGCTATAAATACTTTTGTACATGTAGATCCTTTCCCTTTTTAATGATCTCTTTGGGATACAGACATAGCAGTGGTATTGCTGGATCAAAGGGTATACAGAGTTTGATTGCCTTTTGGGCATAGTTCCAAACTGTTCTCCAGAATGGCTGGATAAACTCACAAATCTACCAACAATGCATTAGTGTTACCTTCCCCCCCCCCTTTTTTCTTTTTGTAAATAGTATTTTATTTTTTCCAGTTACATGAAAAGATAGTTTTCAACAATCATTTTTTATAATATTTTGAATTCCAATTTTCTCTCTCTCCCTCTTTCCCCTCTCCCCTCCCCAAGACAGCAAGCAATCTGATATATTACCCACCACTTTTCAAAGAAGACTAATTCTTGCCAGGAGGTGAGAGCAAGATTGGGGCCACAAGGTTGGTCTACTCTGCCTTCCCTTTAAGAGGGGAGACTGAGCTAGAATTCAATTTAACTGCCTCCCCCTCCCCAGTATTATTAGCATAGGGCAAACAATTTTTTACTCTCAAACTGCTTATCCTGGTCACCATCCCTTGATGAGGAAGGTGTTTTGAGTAATCATTCTCTCCACCAATGAGGAGTCTTATGCAAATACCTAGGCAAATACTGGGTTACACATGAAGTTAATCAAAGCTTTATAAAACACCCACTTGGTTAGCCATTAAGTATCTCCCACCAACTCAAGAAGCAGATACTTTCACAGGCTTCCTTCACAGATTTCTTTAAGTAGCACCTTTGTGGGAGCTTGTAAAAAGGTGGCATAAATTAATATGTGAAATTATTTTAAGTATTCCTCTGCATATTGTTTTTGTTGTTTAGTTGCATCTGACTCTTTGTGACCCCCATTTGGGGATTTCTTGGCAAAGATACTGGAATTATTTGCCATTTTCTTGTCTGGTTCATTTTATAAATGAGGAAACTGAGGCAAAGAGGGTTAAGTGACTTGTCCAGAGTCACAGTTTCTGAGGCCAGATTTGAACTCAGGAAGATGAATCTTCTTGACTCCAGGCTTGGCACTGAGCCACCTAGCAGTCCCTTTTCTTCTGCATAGCTTTTAAATATAAAGAAAAATTTCCCAATATTTACTATTCAAAGGCAACTGCAAAATAATCCTGGAGTACTTTTATTCTTAGGATATTCATTCATACTTTCACCTGTTCCTGGCCTTTTAAAAATGTGCAAATCAAGCAAAAAAATTCTATTAACAGTCTCTTCCCTTTCTAAAGTATAGACTAACTCAGGTGTAGCTTATGGGCTGCCATCTGGCCCTGGGACAAGATTTTGTTAAGAAATGGCGCTTTAGAGGAGATCTATAAAAGCCTCATTGGACCTACTCACCAAGCATTTAACTCCTTGATTATAACTTTTATTCACAGATGGCTAGTGGATAATTGTTTCCATAATCATCTTAAATTGTGGCCCAGATAATAGCTTTTGCCTGGCTTCTTACCTTTCTTCAATTTTAATTCCCCACAATGCAAAAATTTTGAATTAAACATTTGAGAAATAAAATAAATAGGCTGAAATTTTCACTTTAAAAATTGAAATCTGTAAGAAATGACATACTAGGTCTTCATTTAATCACTGCCTCTTGAATAGGAATGAGAGGGGAAATGGCAAAGGAGCCAGTAGCTCTCCTGGGGGGAGGGTAGCACAACCATACTTGACTGTCCTCCCTACCTGTTGCTGTTTGTCTGAATTTTCTAAACTCTTAAATTCCTTTAGCAGAATAAAAGGCATCTCCTGACCATTTCTTTTGCATCTTGTCTTTCCACAAATCCAGTTGCCCAGCTCAGGCTGAATAAGTAGCTCTGCTTTTCAAAAATTCAAAAGCTGGGAGGACCTTAGTGTTCACTTTTGCCACATACCCAGCTGGAAGAAGGTGAGGGGAGACAGTGCACAGCACATTTTTACCAAGTATTCAAAAACTTTTATTACCCAAAGATTTTCATTCTTAAAACCAGCACTTTAAGAATATACTATACTAATTTTTATGTACCATTAAAACTCCATTATTGCCACACTTAAAATTTTCTTTCCCTGACTTGTTACATTTTAATTTTTTTTTAATTCTGAAAGGTAATTTCCATATTCATAGCAGAACCCAAAAAAGTATACTCTATGAAATCATGAATCTCCATTCATAAACCTTGCTTTTAAAAAAAAGTATATAAATTTTACACATTACTTTCAAAATGGTACTATTAGTGCTTCCTTCTGAAATTTCTTCTGTTCTCTTCTGTATATTTAAAAATGTGTTTTAATGGTTTCCAGAGGACCTCCAGTGATACAACTTGTTACTCACCTCCTAAGAGGTGAGAGACAAGAGAAAAAGAGATGTACTTTTTTGGACACAGCCTCTGTGTGGATTCATTTTGCTTGACAGTGCTTATTTGTTGCAAGATTTTGTTCCCCTTCCCAGGAGTATCCCTGCTTAATTTAATGAATCCCTTCAATCTACATGAGGAGATTACAGGGCATGGACCTTTGTCAGAAGGAAGGCATCTCCCGTGGAGCTGGATGCTCCTCCTATAGCACGTGGGTGGGATGACACAGAGAGTTCCCAACTGGTCCCTAGTGATTGAGGACTGCCTCTGATGACTGTCAACTTAAAGTCAAAGAAGATGATATCAGATTGCTTGCCATCTTCGGGAGAGGGGAGGGAGAAAAATTTGGAACTCAAAATCCTATAAAAAATGAATGTTGAAAACTATCATTACATGTAATTGGAAAAATTTTTAAATACTATTTTAAAAAAATTAAAGTCAAGGAACATGAACTCTTCTCTGAGGAATTTTCCCTTCTATGGTTTATGAGAGTAAGCTATAAAAGAGCTCTGCCTCTCTTTTGGCCCTTCTTTTTTATGATTTCCCTCCCTTGAACTTCCAGTAGAGGTGGAGGGAGGGAGGTGGGAAGACAGAGAAAAGATTTCTCTTCTTTTTCCCTTCACACTAAGAGAACCAATGTCAGCAGAAATCCCTGTCCAAGGGAAACAGGTTTCTTTTTTAAATAGTCATCCAAAAGACATAATTTATCTAAAATAAAGACATTTGTTAAGATAGCATAATAAGAATGGCAGTTACAGAACCATTTCCCCCATTATTCTAAGGCTTACTTTCTCATAAATACATACACTTTCCAATGGAAGAGGGCCTCCAAACTGAGAGGACACTGGTAGTGAGGCATATAAATAGGGAACACATGAATGTCCCTGATTGATAATTGATATAAACTGATAATCAGCACATCAGTGGAGGCTCATACGGAAGAGCATTAAAACACTGATCCCTAAGGTCATTTAATTTCTCATACGATTTCTGCTGGATAAAGTGTCTCTGCTAGGGAGGTAAATCAGGTACTTTTTCTTCACAGCTTAGCGCTCAATTCTCAGACTTCGCTCTCTTTGGAATCCATAGTCTTTGCTCCCACTCCTCAAGGCTGCATCCCAACCCTGTCTGTATCTCTGGGAGTGTTTCTATTTTCCCTACTGGATGCTGTGAGACATATTTCTGTCAAGGCTGAACCTGGAATCCCTGGACCTCCAAATTCTGTTTGCTTTCTTCTGCATTTCTAATTCACCAGGATGTGGGCAACAGTTATGTTGCAGAGAGGACTGATTCCAGTCCAAATAAGCACAGGATTAGACACAGTAGGAACTTACATGTTACTATTTAGGGAACACATAGGCAGGACTATAAAGTATCCAGTGATGTGGATGTATTACATTGAGAGATGTGAAAGTAATTAGAAGGAATGGACCATGTCAATACTATGTACACATTGAGTCTCAATAAATAATTTTGGCAATTTTTTTCTGGTGAAACTGAGGTGGGAAAGGAGGGAAAGCTGGTATCTCAGAGTTGAAGATGTAGCCAGGAGACAGAAGAGGTTCCACCTAGAGCTTATGTACAAACTGTTTATTAATACCACCCCCGCCCCCAGCAGCTTCAACCAGAAGAAAGAAATTCTGGGAGAAGACAAGGGACTAGGTTTCTTTTGTTTGAGGATGGACTCAGTTCTCAGTAGGAATTAAAATAAGGGTCTCAGCCATGAACCAAGCTTGAAGACCAAACAACCTTTTGGGACCCCATATGGGTTGGGGAGCAGGCTAGCCATTCATATTAAAGAGACCAATGTAGTGTGCTTGGGCTCTCATCATTTTGGTAAGCATCCTCATCTAGTGCTCCTAAGAGGGAAATCTCTTTAACAAAGTTTAGGTATACCGTGTTTCCCCAATAATAAGACACTGTCTTATTAATTTTTTTGGACAGAAAAACACCAGAGGGCCTATTTTCAGGGGAGGGCTTATTTTAATGAACATTGACAGCAATTTTAATAAACAGGTAAATGTGAACAAAAAAATGTACCTTTATTCAATAATGCAATAATTTATTTAATAAGCAAATCACTGGGGAAGAACAGGATGACGCGCTCACTGCTGCAGCTCTGATTGTATGCAGCTCGGAGCGCAGCGTGCATTCCAT
>NW_027187308.1:5740968-5880713 GCF_028583685.1 Petaurus breviceps papuanus | reverse complement strand
GTGCATACAGAGGGTACCGTAATGTAGCGTGTAGCGCAGGGGATCACCTTCACTACAGTAGCAATCTCAATAGGGCTTATTTTGGGGGGAGGGCTTATTTTAGAGGAATCTTACACAGTAAGGGGAGGGCTTATTTTCGGGATAGGTCTTATCATCGGGGAAACACGTAGCTTATCTCTAAAATCTTCCCCAAACTAAGTAATAGGAGACTATCAATGCTAAAGCTTGGATGCACATGGCCCATCATCAAAGGGGCTGTGATGTTGTGGGTGATTGCTGTGCTTATAACACAGTCAGCCTGGCATGCTGACTATTGTCACCTTCTCCACTACTGGTCCCTTTAAGTTACATGACATTGCCTTTAAGAACTGTTACACAGCCTTCTTGAGTATCCATTGGCTCCAACTTGGTTCACTGGTCTGCACACTCAGCAAATGGATTACCTGTGAGACCACTGTTTAATGCTTGACTCAAGAAAGAGCCAAACACTAGGTGTCTCTATACAAGCATCAGATGTTGGGTGAAATGGATCAGGTATTAGGTATTGGAGCTCTACTTTATCCTGAGGCAGTCTTCTCCACTGTGACTGCACTACATGTTGGAAGAACCAGAGCAGGGATGGGGAACCTGTGTAACTGGGACAAGTCATTTAACTTCCACGAGCCTTGGTTTCCTTTCCTGTAAAATGAAGGGATGGAATAGATGGCTTCTAATAGGGTCCTTTCCAGCTTTAGATCTGTGATCATATGACTCACTCAAAACCCCTGAAAAATAGGGCCAGAAGAGGAGTTGCTAGATGTCTTTCTCCCCATTGCTCCTTTCAGATTCCCCTTCCCCCCATCACTCAGCTACTGCTCCTTTAAACTTCATTCCATCCTGTCAAGACCCTAGGGTTCACTCATTTATGGACATCCAGGTAATTTTACTTCTCCCCAAGTTTAGTCAGTAGTTCACAGTCTTCTCTATCAATTACATTTTTTTCTTTAAATATTTTGGCCTTCTCTTGGCATCTCCTTATCTTGTGACCTCTGTCTAAAGGCATTGTCATTGTCCCTTAAATACTCCCCCATCTCAACAAATTGGCCTCAAATGACAGAATTCCTAGTTTTGGCTCTGTCACGGGCTGGAGTTAGCAGAGAAATTTGAAATAAAGAATTTAGGCATCTTATGTATCTATAGTAGACTGAAACAGTGATCCAAATTCAACCCTGCTCCTGCCATTTTACCCAAAGCTTTTCTGTCTTCAGCAGTCTACTTTAAAAATGTAAAATGCTCCTGGGAAGGAACACCTTAAGGGTTTAATCTTCTTTTTTTTTTTAATTTTTACTTTTTGGAGGGCAATTGGGGTTAAGTGACTTGCCCAAGGTCATATGGCTAGTAAGTGTTAAGTGTTTGAGGCCGAGGGTTTAATCTTTTAACTAAACATCTTTAAACCCTTTAGTAATGTTTAATGGACACTGTAAGCAACAATGTGACCCCAAAGTGTCTGGGAATGGAGTAGCAAGCAAAGAAACACTAACACAGAGGACCCAAACTAAACATGGACTAGTTTTATGGAGGGACTAAATGTGACTTTGCAAGTCATATTTTGGCACCCATGCTTTAAGGTTGTTGGCTGTTGCCTTAGTACATGGAACCATTTCCTGGGTTACTTAGTTTCTTCTGTAACTCTGCCAGCAAAAATTATTTTGTTGGAAACCCCTTTGCCTAGATCAAACCAGACCTCTTCTATGAAGCTTCCCTCAGGATCCCATCATGATGGTGTAATTTCTGTCATGTCTAATTCTCTTTGCATACACAATCTGGACCATAGATTTAACACTTTTTCATTTACTGTCTTATTCTTCTGAAGCATCTGTTTTTGTAGACTTATCCTCTTGACATGCCCCTGCTTTTCACCTGGGCAGCACACTCCAGGGTCTGAAACTTGGATTGGGAGGAAGTAACTTGAATAGTGAAAGTAATTGTTGTGAAATTATGTCAAGTGGAGCAGTTAAAAACCCAAGAGACTGGGTTGCTTTGAGATAGCATATCAAGCATTCAGGACAGAGAGAGACATTTGTAGAAAGGTTACATTGACAGCGTAGCATGATCTTCAAATGATACTTTTTAGAACAAGACAAAATAATAAAATTCCTTTTGAAGGACAAAATGTTTAGAATCCCAAGGAAAATAAAGATTAAAAAGTACAAGGGAAAGGAGTATAGCATTCCCACATCTCAAACTATGTTAGAAAAGAGTAATCATTAATTTTTTTTTGCTACTAGTTTAAAAAATGAAAAATAGATGAGTATAAATGACCATGTAGACAAGCCAAAAAAAAAATAGCAGCAGTTGAAAACAATAGCCCAGGGTATTATAAGCCCAATAAATTACATGGGCAAGCATTCCCTTTTTGACACGAACTGCTAAGAAAACCATAAAGCACCTTGGAAATAATAGGTTTAGACCAATATCTTACATTATCTCCCACAACAAACTCAGATTTGTGGCCTTAATATAAAAAGTCATACCATAAAAAGGAAAAAAAAAGAAAACAAACTGAGGTATCTTTCATCAGTGTAGCTGAGGGAAAATTCTTACTAAAACTAGGGATAGAGGAGAAAAGAAAAGATAAAATAGACCATTTGACTCCACAAAATTAAAACACTTTTGCATGTGTGAAATCAATGAAGATGAGAGTTAGAAGAGAAATTATTGAGTGGTAAAAATATTTTCACCAAATATCAGAAACAAAAAGCCCATATCCAAAATTCACAAGGAATTCTCACAGATAAATAATAACAAGAACATTCCCCAAAAAATTTTCAAAAGAATTTCAAACTATAAATACCTACATGAAAAAATGCTCTAAATCATTTAATATAAGAGAAAAACTAATTAAAACAACTCAAAGGTTTCACCTCATATCATGTACCAGTAAAGATAAAAAAATGAAGGTTATAGTTAATGGTGGATGGGTTATGGGAAGATAGGTACATTAGTTAGTGGATCTATGAAGTAATCTAGTTTCTTGGTTTCAATTTGGAATTATCTATGAAAAGTGACTTAAAAGTTCATATCCTTTCATCTAACAAACCCATTACTGCTTACATACCCCAAGAAAATCAAAGATATTTTGTATATGTATATAAAGATATTTTCTATATGTCAAAATGCTTATAGCAGCACCCTTTGTGGTAGCAAAGAAAATAAACCAAAGATAATTGAAACTTAGGATATATTGTGAAGGGAACATTAAACAAGCACATTTTCCCTCCTTATTTGTTTATTTCATAGGATCATATATTTGGAGCTAGAAAGACCTTATAAGCTATCCAGTTCAACTCAAGAAGGCTAAAGAATGAAACAATTGAGAATAAATTTAGAATAAAACTAATAAAATAATTTTAGAATAAAACAATTTAGCAACAGAGAAGTCCTTAGTGACCTTTGAGAGTAGTTTTAATAGATTTAAGTTGGGGTCAAAAACCAGTTTATAACGAATTAATAAATATTCTTGTAGTGAGGAAGTGGATGCAGCTCTGACAGACTAACCTTTCTAGGTGTTCGATAGAAATGGGACAAGAGAGAGAGGAGAGATGATGGTGGGGGAGGGGAATCCTGAAGCTACTGTAATGATTTAGAATGGTCTCTCTAACTAGGTAATTGGCTCCAGATAGGTTTATAGGAGTAGTGGAAAGATTTGGAGAAGTGACCTCAAAAAGGCAGTTGCTGGGTTTTTCTGAAGATATCATTATTTCTCCCCATTTTCTCCCTGACCCTGTTTTGACCACAGGTCTGACTAGAATACCCTTCAAATAGCTGAAAGATCAATTACATGAACTGGCAATTCTTTGCCTAAACATTATCCAGGATTAAAACCATATTAAAAAAAATTAGTCCCCCCAAACTATTCAAGGTGAGTTTGTTATTTCGAGATCAAAACTTAACCAAATGCAATCTATATTAATTTCCCACAGATGTCCTTTTCCCTCCCACAGTAAAACAGGCTGGTCCTTGAAGAAGATGACTAAGTGTTCTATAAGGATTCCACTCTTATTCTTTACTCCTTAACTCGTTCTCTATTCTCTTGGATCCAGTGACACTGGGTTTCCTGGATGTTTCACAAAGAAGATACTCCATCTTTAGGTTACTGGCATTTTCTCTGGTTGTCTCCTATGCCCAGGAAGCTCTTCCCCCTCAATTCTGGCTATTGACTTCTCTGGTTTCCTTTAAATCCCAACTAAAAGCCTCTCTTTTACAGGAAGCCTTCCGAAGCCTCTCTTAATTCTAGAGCTTTCCTCTGTTAATTATTTACTATTTGTCCCATATACAGCTTGCTTTGTATATATTTGTTTGCATGTTGTCTCTCCCATTAGCCTGTAGGTTCCTAGAAGGCAGAAATTGTCTTTTGCCTCTGTATTCCCAGCATTTAGTACAGTGCCTGGAATATAGTGGAATATAAGCTTGATAAATGCTTATTGATTGATTGTGTATGTAAAAAAGAAACAAATACTTTCATGGTTAGACTGAAATACAGAGATAAGTAAAAACAAAGAATAATTCTAAGACATCCTATCATGGGAAAGTAGGCAGTGCCAATAAATTCTAAATGTTTTGCCATTAGAAAAATCCACATATTCTGTAGCGTAGAAGCAGTTTTTTTCTTTCTTTTCACTTGTTCTTTCTTTCTTCCTGAGGCTTGTTTTGAGAACAGTGCCTGATGGTTTTTTGCTTCTTTGTCTCTAAGACTTATAGAAGAGCTTAGAAGATATTTGTCCTTCTTTCCTCTCCCTTGGAGCTCAGTCTTTTTTTTTCTGAGATCAAGAGGCTCAGAAGTTCTTAGACTTTTTCTTTCAAACCAGAAGCTACAACATATTCCAATAACAACAGTTTATCAGGACCCTGGGAAAGGTATCTTTAATGCTTTGTTCTTTCTTCCCTAAGATGTGACTAATGCAAGATGCAAGATGTAACCTACACTTCTACCCCTATATTCTCCCTCTGTGTAGATCTCCCTCTCATGAATGAACCTTTTCTCTGTTCTATGAATGGAATTTGTTTGTGGACTTTGGGGTATGTGTATGATTTACCTTTAGGAAAGCTAAATTATGCAAGTAGTTCTCAGAGCTCATTCTCATTTTGGTGAGCAGTGATTTGTATATGTATCAAGTTAAAATTTCCCCAATAGGAAGAATCAATCAATGAATATTTTAGTTCTGTATGTATGATAAATGTGAGTGTGTGTTGTTGGATGTAATTTGCCAAGACACATTCTACTGCCAAAACTAAGATTACAAGTGCACGAGACTCATGTTATACATGTAAAAGAAATAGGTGTACTTGAAAAGATTCTCACTAATAACTGTGAAGGGAAGGAGGTAAATGTGAACCCAGACTGATGGCCTGGAAGAAAAGGGAAAGTCTAAAGGACAAGACAATTAGTCAAGCAATAAACTTTTTTTTTTCTTTCTTTCTTTCTTTCTTTTTTGGAGGGGGGAAGGCAGGGCAATTGGGCAATTGATTGCTCAAGGTCACAGGGCTAGTAAGCGTTAAGTGTCTGAGGTCAGATTTGAACTCTGGTCCTCCTGATTCCAGGGCTGGTGCTCTATTTACTTCACCACCTACCCACCCTGGCAATAAATATTTATAGGTGCCTGGGAAGACAACGCTCCAGACATTGTGCTAAGCACTGAGAATAAAAGAAAAGGCAAAAGACAATTCCTATTCTCAAGGAGCTCACAGTCTTTTGGAAGAAACAACATGTAAACAATTATGTACAAAAATTTTAGAGGAAAAATTGTAAACATCAACAAAAGGAAAAGACTAGAATAAAACGTAATTAAGAGGGAACACTTGCTATGCGCCGAGGTGCTTTTGAAAAGCCTCATGGAATAAAAATTAACTAATATAAGGTAGAATTAATACAGCATTTTAAGGTTTACAAAGTACTTTACAAATGTTATCTCATTTGATTCTTATAAAAACTCTGAAAGGAAGGCACCATTAATATCCCATTTTACAGGTGAGTGGTTAAGGCTGAGAAGAGTTAATTGACTTGCCCAGAGTAGCACTGCTAGTAATCAAAGCTTAAACTCTCAGATTCATGTTCTATCCACTAGCCATGAAGAAGTAGAGAAAATGGGATTTGAGTTAGAACTTGAAAGAAAAGGAGTTACAAAACTGTAGGGAAGAAAGAAGGGCATTTTGTCAGGGGAATAATGCTAGCAAAGGCAGGTGGCAAACTTGCATAGCGTATTAGAAGGACAGTGAGTAACCTTGGCTATCTAGAGCAAAAGTAGGTAGGGGAAGAGTGGGAAATAAAGTGTGAAAGACAGATTGAGGCTGGATCGTGAAAACCCTTGAATACCAAACTAAGGAGTTTGATGTTATACTAGAGAAAATGGGAAGTCACTTAGTATTTTTGAACAAAAGATGGCACAATTCCATTCCATTCAACAAAAATTAAGGGATATTATGTGCTAGGTGATAGACATGAAGGGATAGAGATATGAGGGGATAGTCAGTACCATCTTTGCAATTTATAGTCTTAGAGATTGCACTGAGATACAAAGACACATATAAGTAGTTTCTGCACTCAATGAGCTTACATCCTATTGGGGGCAATATAATATATACAAAAGAAGACAAGTAAATACAATGTAATGTGAAGAGGGACAGAACAGCTGGGGCATCAGTGAAAGATTAATGCAGGACATAGCATCCGAGTTTAACCTTGAAGAAAGACAAAGTTTCCAGGATATAGATCTGGGGGCAGGTGGAAGCATTCCAGGCATAGGGAAAGGCTTGTGTCAATGCATGGAAGCCCGAGATGGGAGCACAAAGCTCAAGGAATAGCTAACAGGTCAATTTAACTGGAACACAGATTGGAGGAAACTGGTCTGCAATAAGGCTGGAAAGGTAGGTGCAAGCCATATTGTGGAGGGGCTTAGATACCAGGTTAAGAAATTTATATTTTTGTCTATTGGCAATGGGGAGCCATTGACAGTTTCTTAATAGAGGAATGACAATTAACTCTTTTTGACAATGAAAGACAAACAACAAGGTGACTCTAAAACTCTAGTTGTGGAGAAGGTGCCAGACTATACTGACACTGGGAAATTCCTGTACTAATTAAATCACAGTTCCAGTCCCGATTTCCTAGGGTAGAAATGATCATTAAACCCGATACCTGAAGAGATCACTGAGAGAATGGAGAGAGGAGAGAAAAGACTGAGCTCTGGGGGTGATTGGCTTATGGGGAATGGAACTTGGAAAGCTCTGGCAGAGGAGAATGAGGAGTGTTTAGATAGGAGGAGAACCAAAAGAGATCAGATCATCTCAGGAATATAGCTAATGATATTTATATAGCATTTACTATGTCCCAGGCACTTTACAATTATTATCTCATTTGATCCTCCCCAAGCCCCTAGGAGATAGGTGTTATTTTCCCCATTTTACAGATGAGGAAACTAAGGCAGACTGACAGGGTCACACAGCTCCTAAGTGGCTCTTCTCACTTCAGGCCTGGCACTCTATCCATCTATATAGACAGACATTTATAATCATTTAATATCATTTTTGGACCTTAATAAGAGCCAAAGCCTGAACTAATCAATCAGATTGCTAGATTTTGCTCTAAATATGCCCTTTCCTATGTCAGTAACTTAAAGGACCAGATAAGGTTGACAACGAGAATTCTTCCTGTTTGTGACAGGATACCTGCAACCAGAATAGTGGGACTTCTCTTATCTTGGGGACTTATGCCATATGAGGGAAAAACTCAGATATCCTGGGATCATAATTTCCAACTGACACTACTTTGTTCATTGTCTTGTCAGTTTGTATTTACAAACTTATTAAACTAAGAAACTCCTTTCTAAAACCATATGGAAACCATAAATCTGAGGGACAAAGACATCTTGGGATTGTTCTAAAACATAAAATTTTTGTCATTCTTGTGTCAGGCAGTCAGAACTTATGTTTTAGTCCTTTGCAGCTTGTATCTGTTAGCTTTAAGGGAATACATGATATAAGTATATCACCTCGCTTGTTTGCCTCCTTTGACCAAACTTACAAGTTGACAACATGTAAGTATGTATGTATGTATATGTTTACTTCCAGCCTTTAAAAACCATAGTGTGAGACATACAGATAGTACAGCAGAAGCATGCCACCTGACTCTGGGACCGGGAAAAGCTGAAATAAAGTCATTCACTCAGGTTGTTGTAAGGCTTGGAAACCCTTGTGGAAATGAGTGAGGAAATATCTCACAGCAATAGTCAGGCCATTTTCAAATGCTGCTTGGGTGGACTTGTAAGGTAGGTTTAAAAAAAAAAACAACCAAAAACAAAAGACAAACCAAATAAAGGGACGGAATAGTTCCTAACCAAACTGGCCTCAGACTCAAAGAGAGAAATAATATTTGAGGCCTAAGGCCCTTAGGCAGTTGAATCTAAAAACATCATTAAAAAGTATTGCCTCTAGGCACTAATTCTAGGGGGCTAAAGATTTTAAAAAGCACTAAAAAGCTGAATAATCTAAGTATAGCTTCTCCAGAAGGCCAAAAGGCACTCAGAGACAGCATTAGTGGCTTTATGGTAGAGAGTGCTGGGGAGTCAGAGCTTCCCGAGATTAATAACTGGAGAGAAGGAACTGAAGCAATTTACAGCTGAAAGGCTAAGGAACTTAAGGAGAGTTTGTTCCAGGGACAACACAAGACAGTTTTTGTTCAGTAGTTTGAGTTGTATCCAACTCTTTGTGACCCCATTTGGGGTTTTCTTGGCAAAAAGAGTGGTTTGCCATTTCTTTCTCCAGCTCACTTTACAGATGAGGAAATTGAGGCAAACAGAGTTAAGTGACTTGCCCAAGTCACCCAGCTAATAAGTGTCTAAGATGAGTCTTCCTGACTTCAGGTCTTGTACTCTATTCACTGCATCACTCAGCCACCCTCCCTCTATTATTTTCAGAGTTTGAGTTTCTCCTTTGTGATTTGTTCATTTCCCCCTACTATAAATTGTTTTCCAGTGACTTAATGAGAGGTTAAGAAAGACTTTATGACACAGGTTTTCCTGTTAATTATTTTGTCAGTTGAGTTTAATTAAATGCATTGTTTAATTTCTGGTGATTTGTCTGGTATATGAATAAAGTCTCCACTGAATGGGGGCTTGAGGCTAATATAGTCCTCTTCACTCCCCCACTGAATCTGCCAGTTCAATGCCTGTTGGGTAGGAACTCTAGGGTACTGGAGAAGACACCTGTATTGCAGACACAATTCTGAGGCCGACAACAAATAGATCAAAAAAATGGCAAACATGGCGGTTAGGTGGCAAAGTTAATAGAACACCAGCCCTGGAATCAGGAGGACCTGAGTTCAAATGTGAGCTCAGACACTTAACACTTACTAGCCCTGTGACCTTGGGCAAGTCATTTAACCCCAATTGCCCTTCGCTTCCCCCCTCCAAAAAGCCAAAAAAAAGAAAAGGCAAAGATTTGCCAACAGTGGAATCCCCACATTTGTACTCAATACCTCAGATTCAATAATATACTAAAGTGAAATTTTATGAATTTGGTGAAAATAAAGTTAAAATTTATGTAATAAAGTAAAAATCCTAGAGGATGAAGTTGGGAAAAATATGTGCAGGAGAAAATCTGTAGTGGAAATGACACAATTTTAACTTAGGAATTGATTTATAAAAATTTATTTTGATACAGTCTATTCTTACATTGCCTAAATTTCCCCTTATATCCCTCCTCTGGGGCAGCTAGGTGTTACTGTGGATAGAACACAGGGATAGGAATCAGTAAGACCCACCTTCATGAGTTCAAATCTGGTCTCAGACACTTACAAGCTGTGTGACTCTGGGCAAGTCCCTTAACCCTCAATTCCTCACCTGTAAAGTGAACTGGAGAAGGAAATGGCAAACCACTCCAGTATCTTTGCCAAGAAAACTACAAACAGGGTCACTAAGAGTATTTATGTTGGGGGGGGGAGGAGAGAAAATGAAGATTCTCCTTCTCCACAAGGGTGTTGGTAAACAGACACAGTATGCTTGTCAAAATCACAAATACATGAGACAATTATGAGAAGACTCATTATGCTACCGGCAAAGAGGACACGTGAGGTTTAGAGCCTACTCTAACACTGGGATCTGTGAGGAAATGGAAAAAAACTGGGAAGGGGGAGCATCTGGGGGGAGGCCAAGCTGTTGGGCCTCAAAGGAGGTTTTTGTTGTTTTTAGGGATAGCAGGAGGAGGGGAAGAAAAAGGTCTTCAAGAGAACTTCTGCTTATCTTACCAACTGGCCATGAGGCGATGAAATCTTTGGTCATGGCCACCTCTCAAGTTATGATTAATTGTGGGGATGGAGGGTTGGGGGGGGGTAGAACTGTATGGTATGCTCTCATCATTGCCTAAATTTCCCCTTATAGCCCTCCTCTGGGGCAGCTAGGTGGTACAGTGGATAGAAGACAGGGATAGGAATCAGTAAGACACATTTTCATGAGTTCAAATCCCTCTTCTTGCCCCTCACAGAGTTCAGTCACATTTAACAAGGGATTTTAAAAAGAACAACAGAAAAAAAAATCAGTAAACCAATTAATACATTAACAATCTGATAATATGTGCAATGTTCTACATCTGTGGAAATTCACCCACCCTACCTTTGCAAAAAGGAGTGTTCTCATATTTTTTTGGGCTTTGGTTATTCCACTTTGCATTAGTTCATATAAATTAGGGGTTCATTTTTAGCAGGTTTCAAAGATAGGAAGAACACAAAAGAATGGAGGCTGGCATTAGCAACTACTGACCCATATGCCTACTTTTCCATCTCTATAAGATCTTTGAGAGAAAGGTCTATGAATTATCAAGGGTCTTTCTGGTCTGGATATGTGATTTTGTTTGTTGTTGGGTCATTTTTCAGTCATATTTGACTCTGTGACCTCATTTGGGGCTTTCTTGGCAAAGATACTGGAGTGGTTTGGAATTTCCTTCTCCAGCACATTAATTGAGGCAAACACGTTAAGTGACTTGCCCAGAGTCACACTGTTAGCAAGTGTCTAAGGCCAAATCTGAACTCGGCAAGATGAGTTTTCCAGACTCGGCACTCTGTGCACTATGGCGCCACCTAGTTAATTTCTTTGGTATTGGGAACTCTCAATAAGGGGACTCCATCTATCAATGTAGATGAGAAACTGCTCTGAGCAAATTGCAGTCTCACAGGATGTACAGAGTACTTCTAGGTTAAGAGACAACTGTCCCCTTCCCTCCCCCGCCCAGGCCATACAGACACTGTTCCCTAGAACCTAACCCTAAATGCACCTCCAACTTGAAGCCAAGTATTCCTGACTCTGAGGCCAGCTCTTTTCCCGCCATGCCATACTACCTATGATGGAGGGCATGCTTTTGTGAATGACTGTTTATAGCAGATCACATCTTTACAGTCACCTCATTGAGAATGGAGAGAATCCATTTATTAGTCAACAGACATTTCTTACGTGCCTGCTATGTGCCAGGCACTGTCCTAAGTGCTGGGGATACAAAGACAAAATCTGAACTCCTTCTGAGTTTATTGTTTATCAATTATGGAAAAATGCACTTTACTTGATAGAGAAAAATATAGTCTTAAGCCACATTTCAAACAAGGTGCTATAGTGGATGTTGTTCTGCTCAAAGTCCAAATAGAACAATTTTCTGTGGATGAAGTTTCCCAGCTGGATGTAGATGGATGGCTTTGAGTCATGGAAACTTCACTGGCAGTTAAGCTGTGGTCACTGATAAGGCAAGCTTCAGGTTCATTTGTGTCCCCTGGGTTCTCTTATTCTTGTGTGGTAATTAAGAGGGGCTCAGAAACATGCCATCTAGATATACAGAACCTCATTTAACTTTTTTTTAATTTCCCCCCCAAATGGGTATGACATCAGGGGAGGAAACAAGGACCTACCGTGTTTCCCCGATAATAAGACCTATCCCAAAAATAAGCCCTCCCCCCGAAAATAAGCCCTATTGAGATTGCTACTGTAGTGAAGGTGATCCCCTGCGCTACACGCTACATTACGGTACCCTCTGTATGCACCGTCCCCTTCCCCCCTGAAATGCACGCTGCAGTGAGCCCGTCATCCTGTTCTTTATTGAATTCATTATTGAATAAAGGTACATTTTTTTGTTCACATTTACCTGTATATTAAAATTGCTGTCAATGTTCATTAAAATAAGCCCTCCCCTGAAAATAAGCCCTCTGGTGTTTTTCTGTCAAAAAAAAAAATATCGGGGAAACACGGTAGAACATGCAAAAAAGTCTTTAAGGGCTCAGTATCGAGGTTAGGTCCATCAGCTTCTGCCCTCGGCTAAGTCATACTCTCCTTATATTCCCTGAAGTCTTTTCCTTTCCCATACTTCAAACTTGTGGGGTCTCTAAAGCTAGTGTTCACTACCTCACTTTCACTCTTACATACCCTTCCTTAGGACCAACGAATTCATATTCTCTCTTCCTTTCATTCAAATTACTATCATTGCAGTAACTTCACACACCTAGGATTTATTCTCTACTACCATTATTCTCTACTACCATTTATTCTCTACTACCATTCAGTTACCACCTTCGAGAATATGTCTCTTGACATCAGGGGCGACGAGGTGGCGCAGTGAATAGAGCACCAGCCTTAGAGTCAGGAGGAGCTGAGTTCAAATACGGCCTGAGACACTTAACACAAAAAACTAGCCGGGTGTCCTTGGGCAAGTCACTTAACCCCAACTGCCCTACCGTCCCCCCTCCAAAAAAAAAAGAATATGTCTCCCAAGTATGTCTAGAAAATTACTATTAATCACTATTAAAAATGATTCGATCTTCATGCTGGATGAACTGACGTTCAGTTGTTAACCATAGGTCTCACACGTTATAATGATTGAACAGGCTTTCAATATGGGGTATGTAGTAAGGGATGAATGGATGAAATAGCTGGTATAGGAAGCAATTTGCAAATTGTCCAAACTACACACGTTTTCTCTGTTTCTAAGTCATTTCCAGCTGTAAAACTGGAGTTCAATATTACTTTAATTTATTAAACCCTCTCGACCAATCAGAACGCAATGGGTTCTTCCTTCCCACTAGCCCTGGGGAGGGGGTTGGGAGTGGGGTGTTGAGGGATGGGCGCTGTGCATCTTGGGAATAGTAGTTTTGCGCTAGCCTAACTAGACTACATACCCCACAGAGCTTCGGGAAGTCGGTTGCCTGGTATTAGCAAGCGGGAAGTATGGCGACGGCGGCGCGGAGCGACGCGGCTTTACCACCGGGAGAAGGTAAAAGTACCTTGTTCCTTTAGTGTAGAGAGCCTTTCGCCAGTCTCGCTTCCAGTAATAGCCTCTACACAGAAGGGTGCCGGGCGGCTCCCCATTTCGTCGCTGCGTTTCGGGTCGTTTCTTCTCTAGCTGCAGTTAGGCTTGGCGGTTGGGGCGGCAGGGCGTGCTGCGCTCTGGGAGTTGTAGTCTTCCCGCGCTTTGTAGCTCCCTCGGTGACAAGGCGAGGGCCGAAGGGCTGGACTACAGCTCCCAGGGGGCTTCGTCTAGCCCCGCGCGCTGGTCCCGCTGCTTGTTTGGTTTGTCTGGGCTTGGGGAAGAGTCCTCCTTGCCTGGGACTTGGACAGGCCTGGGTAAAGGAAGAGCCAAATTTGCAGGAGCATCCTCCCCGCCCCCTCCCTCTTCTTCATTCTGCTCTGAGTCTCTTGTTCATCGTCTTCGCGTAGGAGGGGCCTGATGACTTTGATGAAGTGGGGGCCAGGCGGGCTGGGGGGGAAGCATCAGTCATGGACCCTTGGTCCTCAGATGCAGGGGGCTGGGGCTTGGCCTTGGATGCACGCTGTTGGAATGGGGTCCTTCTTAATCAGAGCATCCCCACTTTTGCCCAGGCAGGTCGTGGGGCCAATCACCTTTGTTTTGGCTGACATGCAGTGGGTGAGACTATATACCCAGCTCCTCCTGCTTGGATCAGTGCAGAAGGTAGAGGCACCAGCATCAGAGATTTTCCATAGAGGGTTTTTGAGGCAATGGACTCCAGATCCAGCGCTTATTCCACAGGATCATGGAGGCTCTTGTGATGAGAGTATACCATACAGTTCTACCCCTCCCCCCCCAACCCTCCATCCCCCCAGTTAATCATAACTCGAGAGGTGGCCATGACCAAAGATTTCATCAACTCGTGGCCAGTTGGTAAGATAAGCAGAAATTCTCTTGAAGACCTTTTTCTTCCCCTCCTCCTGCTATCCCTAAAAACAACAAAAACCTCCTTTGAGGCCCAACAGCTTGGCCTCCCCCCAGATGCTCCCCCTTCCCAGTTTTTTTCCATTTCCTCACAGATCCCAGTGTTAGAGTAGGCTCTAAACCTCACGTGTCCTCTTTGACTGTAGCATAATGAGTCTTCTCATAATTGTCTCATGTATTTGTGATTTTGACAAGCATACTGTGTCTGTTTACCAACACCCTTGTGGAGAGGGAGAATCTTCATTTTCTCTCCTCCCACTCCCCCTACATAAATACTCTCTTTAGGGGACTTGTTGCCTCCTTTAGAATATGTTTATAGCAGACTTTGGAATATGTGCTGTGACAGACTTAAAGATAGAACTCTAGAATGCTACAGTTTGTGAGAATTTGAAGCTATGGTTTTACCCTTTTTCAACTTATGTCAGGTTCTCATGCCTAGAAAAACAGCTGTGTAAAATATACCAGAAACCTAGTTGAGCACATTTCAGTCCATCATTTCATCCATATCCCCAGAGTTTGCAGAAAATATATTCACATACCTTCAACTCCCACTGCCCTTACTTTAAATATTCCAAAAGGAGCAATAAAAGCTCCTTCCTTTAAACTTGGATATTATCGGGAGGATGGAGAGTGGAAGAATGTTACATAGAAGGAAGGGAAGGAAAAGGTAGAACTTTGTACTTGGAGTTAAAATCAGCAACAGATTTAAGGCTCTTTTTGAAGGAGAGGAAGTTATGCTCTGAGGGAAAAGTGGCTCTTTGTCCTCCAGGACTGGCCAAAGTAGAGCTACAAAAGTGATCAGGTAAGAAATCATCTAGTAAAAAATCAGAGGAAGGAGAGAAAAATAGTGGTGGTAATGATGGGGTGCTTGGGATCTATGTCTGTAATATCAGTTTGTAACATCAGTTTGTAAAATCAATTTGTAAAACCAGTCTAAAATCACACTTTCCCCCCCTCCCCAGCCTCAGAGCATTAACTCTGCCCCTTCCCCCTGCCAGCACTCTGCCTAGCAACAACTCATGAAGTGTTTATCTCTGCTTGGAGCAATAACAAGCTACACCTATGAATCCTTCACTAAACCTTCTATAAACATTTTAGCTTAGGCAAATGTTATCTCCCCTTAGTAGATGGCCAGCTGGACCTATGAGGCATTATCTATAGGTTAACTCCTTAGCCAATTATCCACATACTGTGTCTCTGTTAGCCTCGGTTTCCAACATCCATCTTGTCAAACATGACACTGTTGAGGGGCAGTCTAGGCACTTCTCAATCAGCCCTTGACTGCTAGCTGACTTAGTGACGTTTCAGGCCTAAAACCACACCTCCAGGTAGCCCCTCCTTGGGCTATTTCCCAGTGAATTATAGGCAATATGCCTTCGAAGTTGACATTAAAAGTTCATGACCCTTTAAGCACTGACCACTCCTTAACTCCTACCTAATCCCACCCTTACCTAGTTAGCATAATTGACATCTGATTAATTGCCTAGACTCCTTAAAACTATGCCTATGTCTTCTTTAAGTTTGCAGGTTCTCTAAGAACCCTTGCTGCTGTACAGCATAACAATAAACTTGCAGGTTCCCTAAGAACCCTTGCCCCGCTGTAAAGCGTAACAAAAAACTTTTACAATTCTGACTCCAAGTCTACTTGGGCCTACTGAATTCTTTTCCAGACTGAATCTCAGGCATTGTAGTCTTTGATGAGGATCAGAGTTCCTGTATAACCTATTGCCATCCCCCATCAGTAAGTGATCAGGGGTTCTCAGCTATTTTTCGATCTGTTAATAACAGTGGAGAGGTCTATTGTCTTTCTGAGACAAGTGTCCAAAACATAGCAGAGGACCTTCCAAATCTTGTCAAAATGGATGACCACTATGTACTTATGATTCTGTGGTGGCTGTGCTGTTTGGTTACAAATAACAATATGAGAAGGGACCTGGAAAATATTATTAAAAGTTATAAAACAATGTGCTAAACATAAACATGGGCACATTTTTCTCATTATTCCCCATCAAAAGCAACGTGTACAGAAAAGAAAGATTGATTTGAAAAGTTAACAGCTAAGTAAGAAGGTGGTATCTGAGAATGGGATTTGGATTTTTCCATCATGGCTTAAAATAAAGGGATGACTGACTACTGGCCAGGGATAGAATCTTCCTGACAAAGGCTGGTAACAACTTATCAGGTATTTTGCAAATCTAATCCTTTAAATGAAAAACGATTGGGGAAGTAGTATGTCCATATCAGAGAGAAGCTACAATGAAGGAAAATTAAAAGCAGTTGAGATGCCCAGAAGTTCACAGTAGACAAAAATCCAAAAAAAGAGCCAGTAGTAAAATCCATAGCTGCAAATTGACAGGGGAGTGTTAGAGCTAGCTGGAATTGGCTTTCAAGCCAGTTGTTAAATTTTCAGTAAGAGCATTTAGGTATAAATCAGGTCTTGGTTTGTAACTTTATTGATTAGACTTAAGGACGCAAGAAAATGTTAATTATTCCAGTTAAACTGAAAAGCATGTTGGGGTACATTATCTTTTCCAGAGAGCCAGTTGTTAAACATTTACCAGCATACTTCTGACAATACCCAAAGTTAGGCAACAAGCAAGAGGAAATAGAAGTCATACTGTGGGGAGGCAAATTTGGTTCATGTAGGCAGGGAAACTGAAGCTTTAAAAAGTCATGAGATTGTTTGCAGAATCTTAGAGACAGTTTATCTTTACTCTCCAGTTTTGAGCAAATGTTCTTACTTGCCCTGGGCCTCATTGTTCTTATCTATAAAATGAGGGGGCTGGAACTCCCTTCTTTTAGTAGAGGCTAAAAGGCCACATCTTCAGAATTCTGCCTGTCATCAGATGTAGTCACTGTTGTTTAACTGTTTGTTATTCTTTGTCACATGGGAGATTTCAATTGGTGGGGGAGATGGTATATTGAGCAATGACTAGTTAAAAAATTAAAGGTAACAACAAAAACTTAAAAAGATGAGATTGCTGGACTAAATGATCTCTAAGTTTCCTTTGACTCTTAATTATCTTTGACTGTATAATAAATCATTAAGTATCTATAGTGTGCCTAGAACTGATTATTCTCTTACCTTTCAATCTCATAGCTATTCAGAGCCATTCCTAATAAATTTATTTTGGCATTTTAAAGGTGGCTTACCTCACAAGTCTTCTCTTATCAAATAGATTAAATGGTAACTGATAGAGCCATTTTAGGGACCAAAAAGGCACAAGTACCCTAAGGATTAGACTTCAGACATGGCTGGGGAATTGTGTAGATGTTGAGGGAATGAGTTAGAAGACATAAGTACTAAAGGGTTCCATTAGTACTTACTAGCAGTTTAAAAAAATTTTGCCAGAAAAACATCAGTCCTCAGATTTCTCCAGGTAAATTAGATAGGTTGATATTGGGAATAGTTTTTTTTTTCTTTCTTTTTCTTTTTTTTTTTGCTTTTTGGAGAGCAGGACAATTGGGATTAAATGATTTGCCCAAGGTCACACAGTAAGTGTTAAGGCTGGATTTGAATTCAGGTCCTCCTGACTCCAGGGCCAGTGCTCTATTCACTGTGCCACCTAGCCACCCTGGGAATAGTTTTTAAGTTGCATAAAGTCCAGATGAACTCTGTTTTTAAGTTGTATAAAGTCCAGTGAACTCTGCATAATAAGAACCTGATACATATTTATTTTAATTAAACAATATCTCACTTTTTCACCATTTAACCTTGGTGAGTTTTTAAAAGTTATTTCAAAACCACAAAATATGAAAATCATGTTTCCAAGTTATGTGGGATTAGTTGATAAAATACTTCATTTTAGAAGCTTCCTCCCCCATTCCATCCAAAATATCCCTGTCTGGTAGTCGTGTATGTGCTAATTCCTAAGGAACACTGAGTAATTGAATTCTTAGGAGCAGAGTTGCTAGGCATCTTAGAGTAATTTGCACAGTCCTTTCCTGAAGCAACAATCCCTTCTGTAACATCTAACTTGAGGAGTGGATTCTCCAGTAAGGGAATGCTATTTTTTTTTCTTTTTGGAGGGGGAAGGCAAGGCAGTTGGGGTTAAGGGACTTGTTCAAGGTCACATGACCAGTAAGTGTTAAATGTCTGATGCCGCATTTGAACTCAGGTCCTTCTGACTCTAGGACTGGTGCTCTATTCACTGCTACATTGGGCTGCCTCAACGAATGCTATTAAGTAGTTTTTCAGTCAGGTCTGATTTTTCATGATTTCAGCTGAGGTTTTCTTGGCAGAGATACTGGGATGGTTTGCCATTTCCTTCTCCAGCTCATTTTACAGATGAGGAAACTGGAGCAAACAGAGTTAAGTGACTTGCCCAGAGTCACTCATCTAGTAACGTCTGAGGCCAATTTTGAACTCTGAAGGATGAGTCTTCCAGACTCTAGTCCCAGTGCTCTATCCGCCACTTAGCTGCTGCAAGTAAGGATGTACTGACTATTTTATAAGGCCATTTATTTGTTTTATTTATTTTAAAAATTCTGAACTTGAGCATACAAAATGAACATTTCCACTTATAAAGTATCACAGAAGAAGGGGAATATATATTAAACTCAAAATCCCTCATTATATATAACTTGTTTTTCCTTTTAAGTTTATTTTTGTTTCCTTTTGGCCTTCTGCTCATTTAAAAAAAATTCAGTGCTCTACTTTCCTTGTTCTTGCTTTTTTGACAACCTTATGTATAGCTTTCTTCTATTCTGTCTCTCCCCATTGAAAAGTGGAGGGAAAACCATCCTTATAACAAATAGATACAGTCAAACAGAACATCCCCACATTGACCATGACTGAAAATGCACATTTCATTCTGTAGCTTGAGTTCATCCATCTCTATGCCAAGGGATAGAAATCAGGCTTAATTTTTGTTCCTCTGGGATCATGCATTTTTAATCAAAGTTCTTAAGTCTTTCAAAGATGTACTTCTTTCCAATGTTGTCATTATTATATAAATTGTGCTCACTTAACTCAGTATCAGATCATTCAGGTCATCCCAAATTCGTTTGAATGTCTTCCTTTTACAAACATTTCTCATAGTCCAATAATATTTTGTTATATTTATATACCCTAATTTGTTTTGGCCATTCTCCCTATAGGTTCTATTCTTTGCCCCCTCCCCTTTTTATTTTTAACAAAAATAATTGCTGCACATATGAGTCCTTTTTACATACTTGGGTCCTTTTTGTACATCTGGGTCCTTTTCCTCTTTTTTCATTCTCTTTGGATGATCTCTTTGTCCAAAGTAGTATCACAAGGTCAAAGAATATACATAGTTTAGTGACTTCTTAGGTATAGTTCCAAATTGCTTTCCAGGAGGGTTGAACTGATTCATAATTTTGCATTGTATCAATGGGCCTGTTTTTCCTTAGCTCCTCCAACATTTGTCATCTTCCTTTTTTGTCATCTTTGCCAAATGTGAGGTGGAACTTCAGAGTTGTTTTAATATGCCTCTGTGCTATTAATTGTTAGAAAGGATGATCCTTTTCAGATCTGGAGTTTAGGGCCATGTGTAGAGATCTGGTTTCCCTATGATTTATTAATTTGTTAAGTTGAAACTTGCCTACCATTAATTGCATCTTCTCTTGGTCCTAGTTTTTTTTTTTTTTTTTGGAGGGGGGAACACTGGGAAATTGGGGTAAAGTGACTTGCTCAAGATCACACAGCTAGTGTTCAGTGTCTGAGGTGGGATTTGAACTCAGGTCCTCCTGACTCCAGGGCCAGGGCTCTATTCACTGCTCCACCTAGTCACCCCCTTGGTCCTAATTCTTGATCCAAGCTGAATAAGTTTCCTACTTGACAGCCCTTTATATGTTTGAAGATTATTTTCCTCCTCATCTTTCACCTTTTCAGGTTAAATATCCCCAGTTCCTTCAGCTCCTGTATGCTATGTGTTTGACTCCCTTAGTTTATCTATGTTTATTTTAAAACATGGTTTGCCAAGCTGCACACAATATTTTGAATGTGGTTTGACTAATCCAGTTTATGTTGGAGGAATTTCTTTCCTTGTTCTGGATGTTGTACTTCTAATAATACAGCTGAAGATTGTAATGGGCTGTGACTCATCACACTTTTGGCCCACGTTGCATTCCTAATCTTCTAAAACTTCTGTCTTTTCACATGAGCCTGAATGTAAAACTTCACATTTATCTCAATTCAATTTCATCTAAATATCCAGTATTACTTCTGCTCTCAGTCTAGTTCAAAAATTAATCTCTCTATGAAAAAGTATCCTATTGTCTTTATTTTCTAACAATCTTCCCTCATTTTTCAAGGTGCAGTGGTTGATTGGTCAGGCCAAGGATTACAGAAATTGGGTCCAAATTTGTCCTGTGATGCTGATACACATACTTTGATTCTTGATAAAAATCAGATTATTAAATTGGAAAATCTTGAGAAGTGCCGAAGACTAATACAGGTCAGTAGTGGTACTTGGGAAGATGGTTGATTTAGGAACTTACTGCCCTGGAAAACTACAGACTTTGAAAAAACAAGACCAGCTTGTTCTTAGGATGAAAACATCCATACCTACTTTATATCAGTCTAGAAAAAATTATTAAAGTGAAAATAATTATATTGATAATATATTACATTGATGTAATGAAAATATTAAATAAATTAAATGTTAATATAGTGAAATAATTATAATGACAATATATTGATAATTATACTGTATTCCCAAGGTTTCAGGGGCCTCCCCCCATTCTAAGTATATGGTTAAAAGCTTGCTTTTTTATGATGAATATTTTCTTGACCTATGTAACAAATTGTACCATTTTGTTCTGCATCTTATTTACAGATTCTCAATTTTTTAATTTTGTTTTGCTTGGAAATGGAAAAAAAGTACAATGTATACTATATAATGTTTAGAGAATGGTGAAAAAGTTTTTTAAAACATATAAATAGAATGAAACAAATGTAAGATTTAAATTGTGCATAATTTGAAGGGAAATTTTTTTCTTTTTGTTTTAAAATCAGCTTGAAGTTTGTATATATCTTTCCTGAGAATAATTTGTTTTTCTGGTCATTACACAGTTGTCAGTTGCCAATAATCGACTGGTTCGGATGATGGGTGTGGCCAAACTGACTCAGCTCCGAGTGCTGAACCTGCCTCATAATAGTATTGGCTATGTGGAGGGACTGAAAGAACTAGTACAATTGGAATGGCTGAATTTGGCAGGAAATAATCTGAAGGTAAACAATTTTTAAAAAGTAGAGACTAGAAAAGTAGGAACCTTTGAAAAAATTGTTTTAGATGTTATTTGAATGGAAGGAAATGAGCTACCTTTTCCTTTTTTTTTTTTTTACTGTGCATGCCATATCGCAGGTACTCAAATACTTAAAAAAATAATGAAAATACATAAATTGAAACATTAAAATCAAACCTCTCAGAGGAAGGATTTGTCTACAGTAAAACTAAACAAAATAACCACCATTAAAATCAAACTTCCCCAGGATTTATCAGATAAATTAGTGTCAAATAGAGATGACTTGAGGCTTACACAATATAGTATGGGGCAAGCCCTGGAGAAGGAGGCCAGGGATCTGAGTTCTAGTGCTGCTTCTTCTACCAGCCAACTAGGCTGAGTCATTTCATTACTCTAGGACTTAGTTTTCTCATCTGCAAAGTGAGGGGGTTGACCCAAGACTCCTTGCTTTTTTTTTCTCTTTTTAAAATTTAATATTTAATTTTTTACCCTGATTACATGTAAAAACAATTTTTAACATTTGTTACTTAAAATTTTTGACTTCCCGATTCTCTCCCTCCCTTCCTCTTTGCCCCCTCGTTGAGAAGGCAGGCATTTTGATATAGGTTATACAAGTACAGTCATAAAACATATTTCCATGTGGTAAGATTTTTAGCTCTAACATTTTCTAAAAACCCTGTTAAACATGCCCCACTATCATGATATGGGAATCCATTGCTCTCTCTCTCTCTTTCTCTCTCTCTCTCAGCTGGACTTGTGGTTTCAGCTCATGGTGAGAAACTTCCTCTATCCAAGTGGATCAGTGCCTTCTTTGTAAATTATAGACTTAAAATATTTTTTAAAAATTTACTCCAAGCTTGACAAATACCAAATTAAGTTAGCATTTTTGTATACTGCCTGTCATTAAAAAGTTGTTTGGAGGACCAAGGAATTAAGATATTTGCCCAGGGTCACTACAGCAGAATGTATCAGGGGTGGTACTCGAACCCAGGGCTTCTTCCTTTCTAGTACAACTCCTGTAGCCACTGCATTGGCACGATGGTCTTCCAGACCCCTTTGATTCTTCCCCAGAGTCTCTTCTTTTTCCAGGTTCTATCTACCCTGCTTCTAGTAATTATGGAAGGAGTCAGGAGAGGAGACTTCTAGTAGTTGTGAACTAAAAAAGTGTTTTGTTTTATAGAGCTCATGCATAAATTAACATAATTAATATTCTTCCCTCTTAGGCTATAGACCAGATCAGTAATTGCACGGCTCTACAACACCTTGATTTATCAGACAATAACATATCCCAAATAGGTGATATTTCTAAACTGATAATTCTGAAGGTAAGTGTGCCCTCTGATGTCATTGCTTCTTTGAGATTTGAAGACACTATGTTAACAGTTAATGATCTGTATATGATCAGTATAAAGTCAGGCTTCTATGTGAGAATAGACTATGTTTAAATTAGGATTTCTATAGTTCCTTGAAAAATTGCTTCTTTCCTCCACTTTCTGTGTTCCCTTTTAGCTCTCTTCACCATCCCCTGAGGATTGGAATTGTATCTGAAACCAATGTCTTGGTCTGATCTTTTTTTTTTTTCCTAAATGCAACATTTTTAAAAAAGAGTATCTTTTGTGATGACCAACTTTGATAGACTGGACTTTTCTCAGCAATCCAGGGTTATAAGTCAACCCCAAAAGACTCATGATGTAGAGAGATGTCTACATCCAGAGAAAGAACTGAACTGAGTTTGAACCCAGATTGAAGGAAACTACCCGCTCTTTTTCTTTTTCTTGTTTGGTTTTGTTTCTTCTTTCCCATTGTTCATTCCATATGATACAATCCTTATTTATAACCTGATTAATGCCTAGTGTGAAAGTATTTGCAGATACTATACTTGATTGTATGCCTCCATGGGGGAGGAGGGGGGGAGAGAAAGTTTGAAACTCAAGGAATTGTGGAAATGAAGCTTGTAAACGAAAAGTAAACAAATTAATAAAGACCAAAAAATTTTAAAAAAAAGAAAGAAAAAAAATAAAGTGTATCTTATTTTTTTCCAATTATGTGTAAAGACAGATTTTTAACGTTCATTTAAAAAAATTTTTGAGTTCTTAATTTTCTCCCTTCCCCTTACCTCCCTCCTCCCTAAGATGGTAATAAGCAGTTTGATAGGCATTATATATGTGCAATCATGTGAAATATATTTTCATATTAGTAATGTTGTGAAAGAAGAAACAAACCAAAAGGAAAAAATCCATAAAAAGTAAAGTGAAAACAGTATGCTTAGATCCGTATTCAGATTCTATCAGTTCTTTCTTTGGAGTTCTTTCTCTTATTTTTCTTCATGAGTCCTTTAGAATTAGCATTTCTGAGAATAACTAAGTCATTCACAGTTGATCATTATACAGTGCTGCTATTATTGTATAGAATGTGCTCCTGGTTACAGTATAAAAAGTTGGCAATTCTTAACTAAAGATAATCTTCATCTCTTGTCTGCACATGATTTCTCTTGAGCCAATAAATGTTATTGGCCTTTAGAATACAATATGAAATCCTTGATTTGACTGAATTTCTAGAGCAATGATTCCTAAATCTAGTTTTGTGACTCCCAGATCCCTACAATTATCTTAATTGTTATAGAATTAATTTGAAAACCCCAAATTTTAAAGATAGGATTAATTTTAATTTTTTTTTACTTTTTAAAGATAGACACGTGCCCTATGGGACTTTTATGGAGTGGAAGGTAATTGGAAATCAAATAACAATTGGAAATCACTGCTTTTTAGGGATTATCTCTAAGATAGATTTTTCATCTTCATGCCCTCATTTGGATCATTAGCAGCTGGTGGAGTCATTCAACTTTGAAATCAATAACATTAGCTCAGTTATTCCTACTTTCTTAGTAGAAACCATTTTTATTAGTAATTATCATAAAAGATTTGAGGTAATCAGATTTTTTTTTAAAAGCAATTGGGGTTAAGTAACTTGCTCAAGATTACATGGCCAGTTATTTCTGGGTGTGGTGCTAAGTATCTGAGCCCGGATTTGATCCCCAGGTCATCCCAACACTGGAGCCGATGCTCTTACTCACTGAGCCACCTGGCTGCCCCTAGGCAGTTGGGGTTAAGTAACTTGCTCAAGGTTACACGGCCAGGTGTTTCTGGGTGGGTGCTAAGTGTCTGAGCCTGGATTTGATCCCCAGGTCATCCCGACACTGGAGCCGGTGCTCTTACTTGCTGTGCTACCTGGCCGCTCCTAGGTAGTCAGATTTTTAAGATAATAAGATGAAAAGAGAGTCTAATAAATAAACTAAGGATAATTAGAATAGCTTTTTTTTTTTTAAGCAATTGGGGTTAAGTAACTTGCTCAAGGTTACACGGCCAGTTTTTTCTGGGTGTGGTGCTAAGTATCTGAGCCCGGATTCGATCCCCAGGTCATCCTGACACTGGGGCCGGTGCTCTTACTCGCTGAGCCACCTGGCCACCCCAGAATAGCTTTTTTTTTTTAAAAAGGAGATTTGGTTGACATATTGTCAGAACTCCAGAAATTCAGTGTTTTTTTTTCTAGTTTCTGTTGACTTGAGATAAAATGATTCCTATCATCTCAACTTTAGAAATTACTTTCTGCTTCCTTCATGTTTTCTATAGATAAGGTAGTTGGATTTTTTTTTAAATGACTAAAATTGCCAAGTAACATATTTAAAGAGAAATTTTACTTTATGATTTCTCTAATGCATTTGTTTTTCAGTTTTGAGTTGAAATAAGTGAGCATCACTAAGATGTAATTATAAGTCTCATAGCATGTCACTAACTGGTTGAGTGATCCCCGGCAAGTCACTGATCTTGGACAAGTCCTGGGCCTTAGTTTTCTCCTCTCTAAAATGATGGGGTTTGGACTAGCTATCTAAGGTCCTTTCTAGATCTAACATTTTGTAATCCTATGCTTTGTACAGCAATAACTAAATCTATCTCTGTATCAGAAATTTGATATAATATTGCAACACTGCCAAAGTAGATTTTCTTTTGTACTGCTTTAATTGGTTACCTATTATTTGGTCTTGCTTTAAAGACTCTCCTGCTACATGGAAATATCATCACCTCTCTTAGAACGGCTCCAGCTTGTCTACCTCGAAGCCTTGCTATCCTTTCACTGGCAGAGAATGAAATACGAGACCTAAATGAGGTACACATTTGATAACCATTTATATGAAGAAGAGAGCTAAAAAAGATCCAGTAGAGAGGGTGGGGTGGGATCATAAGTTAGTTTTATATTTTCAGTACTTTGGAGGAATTTAAAAATCATTTTTACTTCTTGTATGTGATTTTATTCTTCTTTCTCTTCCCTCCCATCCCCCCTTTATCCCAATATATCAGTGTAGGATTGGACTCCATTCACTTTAATATGTTAAACCCATAATAATCCATCTATGACCATCTGGGTGAAAGAAGTTTGACACCATGTATATGCCTTTCCCTCAGTTACCATAGATGGTTTTACAAATACTCTGGTCTCTTTGTGTCAGGGAAGCTGATAGATGATACTTTTCTAAGGGATAATCCAAGTACAGCAGGGACAGATGGCCATATTGTTGCTGATTTTTTAAAAGTTAGCAGATAGAGCAGAAGGTGGCCCATTTTCAGAACAATAGAGAAATTGTCTCCTCCAGTTTTGTTAAGATGTGAATTCATCAGAAATCCAGTGCTTGACACTAAGTAGTTCTTTGGTTTCAACAAAGATCTCCTTTGTTCCAGATTTCTTTCTTGGCATCCCTTTCTGAGTTGGAACAGTTGTCAATCATGAACAATCCCTGTGTGATGGCCACACCTTCCATTCCAGGCTTTGACTATCGGCCATACATTGTCAGCTGGTGCTTAAACCTCAAAGTCCTAGATGGATATGTGATTTCTCAAAAGGAAAGGTGAATATAACCTCTTTAGCATCACACATCATAGAAATCAATAGAAAGACTTTTTATTCCTAGCTAATAGGAAATGAATACATTGAACAATTCTTAAAATACACACTGTGAAAAGGATATCTCTGAAAAGTCATGTAGGTGCTGTTTTGGGTTCTCTCTTAATGGTGGTTTTTGGTAACCAAGTCACACTGTTCTGTGTCCTAAACATGTTATAGCAGATTCTGTGCAGTACAGTGTCTTATTATTATAAAAGATTCAGTATATTTAACATATACAGTTTTGGGGTTCAGTTTTAAATTCTAGGCATGGAATATAGCTCTTATTTTTCTTATATTTTCTAGTTCTTGAAGAAATCATAGTTCTGCTGTCCCTTTTTTGTTTCTCAGCACAATGTGCTCAGAATATGAATGAGCAAAGTATTTTGTGAGGATGTATAGATACATTTAGTTTTAATCTATTCTTGGTTACATATAGATTTTTTTTTTGAGTGAGACATTAAGAGTAGACTTTTATGGTCAAGCAAAAAAAAAAATAGAATAGTGAAAGCTCTCTACTAAATCGATAGTTTTTGGAATCACAGAATAAAATATCCCTGGGGCTTTTTCTCTGGCAGTATAGTGATGTCTCTGCAGAATCATGATGACTATAGCCTATGATGAAAGTTAAATTGGACAGAGACCTTGAAAACTGTAATGCTTTTAATCCTTTTTCTACCTCAGCTATTTTTAGGGAGCAGGGTTCTTTAGTGATAGGATATGGAACTTTGTTTTCACATTCAAGTGTTGAATCTGTTTAAAGAAAATAGGCATATGCTTGTAATTCCAGCTACCAGGGAGGCTGAAGTTTGTGGATCTTTGGAACTCAGGAGTTTTGAGCAATGGTGGGCTGTGCAAATTGGAGATTCACAGTTTGGTATCAGCATGGTGAACCTCTAGGAGCAAGATCCTACCTGGTTGCCTAGGGAGGGACAAATCCGTTCAGGTTGGAAATAGAGTCAGGTCCATGAGTATCCCCAGCAAATTCTACCCTGAGTGAGATGGGGAATGAAATCTTTAAAAAAAAAGAGAAAAGAAAAGAGGAAAAAAAGAAAAAGAAATAGGACTCCCAAACTCCTTATTTTTTCCTTCACTGTTTTAGAATTGGTATCTTTTTAAAAAAAAAATCATTTTGTTAACTTGAACATCAAATTCCATTTCAGGATTTTTTTTGGTTCTCATTTCAACAGTATTTTCACATTTTATGTGGCAGAGGCATGTAAAGAATCCTTATGGTATAGAAAAGGAATACTTTATATAGAAGATGATTTCTATCTGTATTTACAGATTTCTTACTCCACAAGTGTGCCTTGCATAATTTCATCAACTAATTCCACAAAAACAAGGCCTTACCTGGGAACAATGCTATAGAAATAAAGCTGAGCAGCCTGGAATTCTCAGTGGGATGCCACAATTGCCCAGGTGGTCTCAGGGAGATTGACCTGGGAATGAGAATTAGAGACTGGACTGAGCTGGTAGGAAGGAGAAATTGAAATGGGGGCTGAGCTGAGTTTGGCTTAACATCATTAGATGTGGGAGCAGGATCATTAGGGTGGCGTTGGTGTATTTGATATTAAAAAGAGATATTAGCATTGTGGTATAGTTGTAAAGAGAAACAGTATAAAACCTGGGAATATTTAGTGTAACATTTGTATCTCATTCAAGTAGAGCACAGCATTTGTGACTTAATCTGTAGTTATTGCTAACTGCCCAAAAAGACTTGAGTTTGGATCCTCCCCGAAACACTCATTAGCTGTGTGACCCTGAGCAACTCACTTAACCTCTATTGTGCCTTAATTTCCTCAACTGTAAAATGGGGATAATAATAGCATTTACCTCCCAGAGTTAATGAGATAATAATTGTAAAGATTTTAGCAAAGTACCTGGCACAAAGTAAGCACGCTATGACTGTTAGCTTTTTTTTTTTTTTTTAAAGCAATCGGGGTTAAGTAACTTGCTCAAGGTTACACTGCCAGTTATTTCTGGGTGTGGTGCTGAGTATCTGAGCCCAGATTTGATCCAGGTCATCCCAACACTGGAGCCGGTGCTCTCACTCGCTGAGCCACCTGGCCGCCCCAACTGTTAGCTTTTTATTATTTAACCTCAGTGTCTCAATTTCCTTAACTGCAAAAAGGAGATAATAACATCTACCTCACAGGGTTGTTGGAGGATCAAATGATATAATATTTGTAAGGCACTTAACACAGTGCTTGGCAAACAATAGGTGCTTAAAATCTGCATGTTTCCTCTATCCCTTCCTTCCTTCCTCTCTTTCACAAACCCCACCTAATGATTAGCTCCCCGGGACACTCCACAGAAGCTTTTGTAGCCTACATTGCAATTGAAGTACAGTATGATTGAGCCTAGCCATCATATATAAATGTGTGTCTGTGGGAAAATGCATTTAGTTTTCCAACTTGTAACCTTGACAGTGAAAATTGAGGACTCCCTCCATTCACTGCAAACTTTGTGCTGGCAATAGGGGTGTCCCCAATGCCAAGCCTAGATCACGGGCTCCAACAAAACCAGGAGTAGGTTAGGGAGAGGGGTTCCAAAGGATTGGGGGGTGAGGAATGGGTAGAGGGGAATAGTGTTCTGGAATAAGAAGTTGAATGGGGGTTAAGTGAGGAGAGGAGGTAGAGTAAGGTTACCTTCTTGCTCCTTTTTTTTTTTTTCCCCTTTTTCTCCTCCTTTAACTATTCCTTCCACTCCCCCCTCCAAAAAAGTCCAGGAAAAGAAGCACTGGCTTGTTTTTTCCTCTGCTTTAAAAAAATTTAAAAATTCATTTATATTTTTATTTTGAACTTAACCAACATCAAATAGAACAGGCATTTGCATCTATGTGGTAGAACAGAGAAAAATAATTATATATGAAACTGCAGATGTCTCCGAGGTATAGCTTGCTTTTCTTTTAAGTATGTCATAAGATCAGCTTACAGCTATCAAAGCTGTCCTGCATGTGTGACCTTCTTTCTACACTTTTTTTTGTTCTTTTGATTAAAAAAAAAAAAGATGCCTCGGTGACTCTTTTCTTTCTTTCTTTTTCCCCCTTTCCCTCCACTTTCCCTTATTGCTGGCTACTTTGACCAATAATGTTTAGTAGGATGAACAGCTGTGGCCAGAAGGGTTTTCTCTCCCCTTTCCTCTCCCTTTCTCTTCCTCTTCCTATAAGCATTCATTCCTCTTCTCCCTGTTCTTTCTTCTCTCTGAAATATTCCTGACAACACTGGTAGAAGGCAGGTAGTGGAATGAATTTAGTGTTGCTTAGCTAGAATATAGGTGTCAGTAGGTGAGTGATTCATTTAACTCCTGGACTACCTAAATTGGAAGGTCGATTTCTCCCTTTCTAGCAGTGGATGGTGCTCTAGGAATTGTTTAGTTTGTGTTTGAGGAAATTTGATTACTAATTCAGTCTTGTTATCTTCAGTGTGTATGGGTGATAGAGTTCATTTTTGAAATGCTCCTTTTTACCTCTACTTAGGATGACAATAATATTCTTATGACCATGTTACCTGAGAGTTTATGGGTAGAGATTTTGGACAGCGCTTAAACCAGTTGAAGCTAAAGGGGACTTTAAGGAAAACAGAACATAATTATACAAAGTCCAAGTTTCTGCACTTTCAAATACTTTTCTTTTGGGTTTGGACCTCACTTTAAACATTTTGTACAAAACTTTTCAATGATTACAGTATTGTTTTAAATCATTTATGTAGCTGGATAGGCCATCAATGGGTTTTTTCTTTTTTTTTTTTTTTTTAAGCAAGCCATCTGTTTATAATCTTGAATCTGGGAGTAAAAGAAGTAATAAGGTGAATAAAATCTTCAAGCCATTTTGCTGGTCTACACTTCAGCCTTAGATCTCAGGAGCCTGGGAATGAGTTTTTTATTTTGTATGCACTCAGTTCAATTGGTATTGCCAAGAACAGGTTCTTGTGAAAATGCTTACCATCCATATGGTAGTAATAGTTCTAATTCCAGTGTGTAGTGAAGGTGTTTCCAGCACAGTATCAAGCACATGATAGGTGTTTAATAAGTGCTTGTTGATTGATGCCTACAACTCTCCACTCTCTTCAATAGTTCTTTAGTGTTCATTATATTTCTTTAATAGATTCAAGTGGTCAAAATGTTGGCTACATGATTATACCTGAGACACTTTGAATAGTGGATTGTCTTAGAATTGCTGATATTTACTGATGCTTGGCTGAGGTTTTAAGCATAAACAAGAGTAAGTGGTATCTATTGAGTTCACCAGAACCTGACTGTTATTTGGAACTCTTTTACTGGAGATCTCTGTTCCATACTTTAATACCAGTTATCCCCTAAGTAGACTTTATGTTCCTGATTTGAAATATATTGGGAGCAAAACTGTGGAGAACAGTGATACTTTTTAAAAGGAGTAAAAAAGGCATATCCTTTGTTGTGAATTGTTTCTCTTAACAAATTTGATATATGTCAGACAATCTGTATGTAGAGAGCACTGCTGTGAAGGTTGTAAGGCCATAGGATGCTTGTCTAAGACATGGTCCCTGCACTAGGGGAGCTTGCAGTAAGAGGAGAAGACATGAACATTGGTAAATACTTCATGCACTTAAGTGGATCTGGGATCTCATCAATTCCTTTACTCCTTTGGTTCCATTTACCATCCCTGTGACTTCCCAAACCAAAAGACCTATCCCTAGCCACCATTCCCCTATACCTCTTGTCTGCCTCTATTAAAATGTAAGCTCATTGAGGGTAGGATCCATCGGCCTTTTGTGTTTGTATTTATTACTTAGTACGGTGACAGGCATGAGACAAGTCTTTGATAAATGCTCATTCATTCATTCACTCATTCATTCAGTGATGCATATCACAACCCATCTGAACTTGACCATCTTGTGCAGTGCTTGTCCATGTCCTCCCATGAAGTCCTCCCGGGAGACCTGCCCCTTTGGCTGCTTAGCATCTCATTCACTTCCTCCTCACATTGCCAGGATGCCATTGGAGCACATGTGCATCTCATTGTCTTTCTCCTTGCTATTCCCCAATGGTCAGCCCATCTTCTTGTTGGAGCATACATTTCCTTGACAGCATCCTTTACTATTCCTCTTTCTAGCTTTGTATTTATTATGCATTGCAACCTGATCACATCCATCTTGTGCTTCTCCATTGTTCTCTTAGTGATACACATTTTTGATTCTTTGTGGATGAAAATATTCTATGATTTACAGCCCCATTAGAATGTCTTAGGGTCCTAGATCTAGAGTTGGAAGGGACATGAGAAAGTATCTAGTCTAACCCCCTTATTTACAGGTGAGGAAACTGGGACTCAAGGAGATTAAATGACTTCCTTGAAGTCACATAAGATCATAAAAAAATGGGATTTGAATCCAGGTCCTTGAACCCCAGCACAGTATTATATTTCTAATTAGTACAGTATTTTGTTTCCTTTCTGTATTAAAAAGATAGACCTTGGTTTCTGGGGAAAATTTAGGTTTATTAAAGGAACTTTACAGTTTCCTGAAGATAAACCAATCTTCCCAAGAATTGTAAAACATAATGTAAGGTAAGATGAGGTTTTCCTCATTGTGTTGCTGATCCTGTAGATCCATAAATGATTTGCTTAGATCCTATAATTGCACTATTTTTTGAACATGGAGAAAACTTTTCATGTTTGTCTTGACAGTTAGCTAGACCACTTAGTCACCTCAGTTTAATATAGTTCAACCACATAACCAAGAACCAGTTTTTCCATTTTGTCATGAGGACAAGTTACAGTGAACTTAGTTGACTGTATTTTGTGCCCCAGAGACCGATATATTTCCAGTTGTATCTATTAGGGGTCTTAAGAAGTTAGGAAAATTAGCTTATTTTCCCATATCTGTGGCAGAGCCTCTAGTGGGCAGGTGGTATGCATATTGGTGGTGATATGGACATAAAGTATGTATTTTATTTTATTTTTGATTTTTTTTTGGAGGGTATTTGGGGTTAAATTACTTGCCTAAGGTCACATGGCTAGTTTTTGGGTTAAGTGTTAAGTGTCTAAGGCTGGATTTGAACTCAGGTCCTCCTGACTCCAGGGCTGGTGCTGTATTCACTGTGCCACCTAGCTGCCCCCTATAAATTGTGAATTTTAAAATGCTCAAGAGGGCTTTTGCATCTTTGTAATAATTTTCAGAATGAGAACAGATTTTTGTGTCAAAATGATAACACTCCATCTTTGTTTTGGTGCAGAGTTGCCACAAAAATACTCCTAAATTTTCAATCAATGTTAATGTAAATTTAGCAAATAGAAATAAGGTTTCACACCTTTGAAAAGGGACAGGGTCAAAGGAGAAAATAGAACAAATGGGAGGCGAGATAGGATGAAAGGAAATATAGTTAGTCTTTCACAGCATGATTATTATGGAATTGTATTGCATAACTACACATGTTTAACCTATATTGAATTGCTTGTTTTCTGAGTGAGGGTGGGTGGGGAGGGAAGAATGGAGAGAATTTGGAACTCAATTTTAAAAACAAATGTTAAAAATTGTTTTTACATGCAGCTTGGAAATAAGATATACAGGCAGTGAGGTATAGAAATCTATCTTGCCCCACAAAAAAAAGTAAGGGGGGATGGAGATAAGAGGGGGGAGGTGGGATGATAGAAGGGAGGGCAGACTGGGAGAAGGGGTAATGAGAATGCACACCATCTGGGGGGGAGGGGAGAGATGAGGAGAAAATTTGGCACTCAAAATCTTGTGGAAATGAATGTTGAAAATTAAAAAGAAATAAATTAATTAAAAAAAGAAATATGGTTTCAAATGTAATTTAGTAAGGAGAGCGAACCAGATAGATCAGTTTTTAAGACTGTGAATTTTATGAACAAAGATCACTTTTTTTTTTAATCGGAAGTTAGCATTAAGTTTATGAGCAAAAGACTCCAAGACGCAAAGTTGTCCTCAGGTTTTATCCATGGTCTGGACATTTGATCATTCTGTAGTACTGCTGTGTTGGTATAAGTATGTCCTGAGATCTTGAGATAAAGATGAGACTTGAAGAGAAGGCCAGCAATCACAAAATGCTTTATACTGGGCCATTCCATCCTAGACAGTATCCTTCATTCATTTTCTTTTCAGTTTGAAGGCTGAGTGGCTTTACAGTCAAGGCAAGGGAAGATCATACCGACCTGGTCAACACATTCAGCTCGTCCAGTATCTGGCAACTGTTTGTCCTCTTACTTCTACTCTGGGCCTTCAAACTGCAGAGGATGCCAAACTGGAGAAGATACTGAGTAAACAGAGGTGAGCATGTCAAATATGTAGCAGCTGATGGATTCCAAAGGAAAAAGCATTCTCAGCTCAGCCATCAAATGGTGTTAGTAGTTCTAATTCCAGCATATGGTGAAGGTGTTCTCAGCACAGTGTCTAACACATAATAGATGTTTAATAAATGCTTATTTACTGATGCCGACAAGAAGTGTTGTACCTTCCATTACTGAGCACTCAGAACTCCTTGTTACTGTTGGGGATATGGAAGTAGAGACACCATAGTAGAGACATATGGTCCATCCATAAAACTTAGGATTCCATTGCCTTTCATTGCTGATGAGGAAGAGGTAGTGGTAGGCAGAGAGTGAAAGGGAGCTACATATATACATGCTATGTATATATAGTATTGTTTACTATATATAGTATTATTTACCTAATTAATGTTCCCAAATGTGAATTTAAATACTTGCTTATGAAGACAACAGAAAACATTTAGTTGTATCATATGTAGAGATTAGGTTGTTGCTGGGTAAAACTTTAAAGGGTTTTGTGTATCTAAGTACCATGTGGAGAATTATTTCTAAACTTTATTTTTTGGTTCTCCAAGACAAGGCTTTGAAATTTGGGAGGTGGTACATCTGGGAAGCTACCTGATCTGAAACAATGAACTGCCACATGAGGTAAACTGTAATTTAAAATCAATATGTTACTGGTTTTTAGGCTTCACCAGAGGCAGCTGATGTGTCAAAACCAAAATGAAGAATCTTCATCTTCAGCTGCTAGTGAAACAGAGGTCACCCTTGCACCTGAGCACTCAGGTCCAGCTCCAGGTGATCAAATAGTCCTGGAAAGTGGTAAGATTCCCATGTGCTTCTGTGAAGGGTGCCTTTGGTATACCTAATACATATACATATGTTTGGTTTTTATTAGAGCTTTGGTTTTAAAGTGTAGATCAAGCTTTTCTATTTTTAAATCGTTCTAAAATTTTTGTTGATAGCTTTTGTTTTTATGTCATCTTGATTTCCAAAACTATCTCTCTCATTCCTTTTGCCCAGTAAACTGTCCCTTGTAATAAAGTATAAGAAAGTGAAGGAAAAAATGCCAGTTCAACAAAACTAACCAATTTTTCTGGAGGGGCTACAGGAGAACAGGCTCATTAAAATGCACTGTTGATGGAGCTATGAATAAGTCTAGCCATTCTGGAAAGCAGTTTGGAGCTGTGTTCCAAAAGTTACTAAACTGCATAGCCTTTAACCCAATGATGCTATTATTAAGCCTATACCTCAAAGAGATCAAAGGCAGGGAAGGACCCATGTGTACAAAAATATTTATTGCACTTCTTTTTGTAGTTGTTGTTGCAAAAAAATGACACTAAGGGAGTGTTCATCAGTTGGAGAATAGCAAACAAATGATGGCATATGAATGTAATGTACTGTTGTGCCATAAGAAATAATAAAAGTGAGCATTTCAATGAAACCTGAGAAGATTTGTGTGAACTGATTTGGAGTAAAGTGAACAGAACAAGTAGAACAATTTATGCAGTTAACAACACTGAAAAGTAAATTTGAAAGCCTTAGCCTTCTGATTAATGCAGTGATTGACTATGATTTGAGAGGACCAGTGTTGAATCATACTAATCACTTCTTGACAGAGAAATAATGGACTCAGAATGAAACAGATAGTTTTTGGACATGGCCAATGTTGTAATCTGTTTTTCTTGATAGGCATATTTGTTACATATTTCTCACAGCTCCAAGAATCCATGAATGTGGCCAACCTTCCACAGTCATTCTAACACTGGCTGTTCTTGTTTTTTGTTATTTTTGTTAATTTTCTGGGTATAAGGTGAAATTTCAGAGTTCTTTGATTTTTATTTCGCTTATTGGTGATTTGGAATGATTCTATTTATGACTGATTATTTTTTGCAATACGTTTAAGAACTGTTTGTTCTTTTGGTTTAAATTATTTAAAATTTTTTTTATAGCATTATTGTTTTGGAATAAGAAAATAACACCCTGTTTATATGGTCTGATGGCTCTTATTAAGAACTGTGAAATCACTGGATTTTTAGAAAACATGGTTTGGGATTTGGGGAAAATTGTGGGGAATCACTGTTATTTGCTTGCTTATTTTTTTTAGATACTTGATATTAATGCAGAATTTGTAGGCAAAAATAGACGATTCAAATTCTTAGTAATTCATGTGAAACTATCTTTATTTCTTCTAGAACCTGTCATTCAAGTAAATTCTTGGGTTGGGGCAAGTGCCCACGAGGATCACTTATATGCTGTTAAGAGTAACCTGACAACTTCAGTACAGACGGCAAGATTTTCTCGAAATGACCTACACCTGGAAGACATACAGACAGATGAAGATAAGCTGAACTGTAGTCTTCTCTCTTCAGAGTCTACTTTTATGCCTGTTGCCTCAGGATTATCCCCAGTATCTCCTACTATTGAGCTGAGATTGCATGGTATAAACTTGGACCTGGAAGATGATGGCACTATAATTGAATCACTGAAAGAAATGAAAAAACAGGATGTGGACAAGGAAGTAGAAAAGGCTTTGTGGCTTTCAAAAGAGAGTTCTATTAAACCAGCAAATGGTGAGGGAAACCTAGAGACTAGTGACAGAGATGGAATATTGCTCCGCCCCGAGCTGGCCGCAGCAAGTGATGTCTCTAGAGATGGTGTTACTCACTCCCCCACAGACTTTCCTGGGACAGGTGGATTCAGGCTTTCTGGTGTACACCTTGTTAATGAGGGCGCATTGTCTCAAATCATTTCTGAAAAAGTTCCCTGCAGGCTTTTCCCTGAAGGATCTGTTGCTTTGGACAAAGATTCTACTGTATTTCAAAGAATGAATGATGCAGCCACCAAGCTCCAGGCCTGTTGGAGGGGATTTTACATCAGGAACTACCACCCTCAAGCCAAAGAAGTACGCTATGAAATCCGGCTGAGGAGGATGCAAGAGCACATTGTTTGCCTAACAGATGAAATGAAGAGGTGGGTTGAGAGTTCTATTTCTGGTGGCACCTGTTTTGTGAATAGAGGACTTACTTTGTCTTGGAAGTTTGAGTTATCACTTTGTGTATGGGATACAGATAAATATCTGGCATGCTATGCACAACAAGATTTTCTGTTTGGAAATCTCCACTTAGGTCTTCCTCTGATGCCTTTTTGTCGTATGGAGATAACCTGGGCCCTTGAGGGCTGTGTCCCTGGAATGTGTGTTTTGTCATGCTGGAAAGACTTTGAATGTGGGCCAGCCCCCGGCAGTGTGTTTGTAACCAAAGCTAGCCTGCATAAGTCTGAACACGCTCATTACCAGTTTGGCTACAGGGGCATACGTTTCTCAACTGGAGCAACTCATGAAGGCCTGTAACCAAGGCATAGTAGTAGGACTTGTGATCTGTGGCAAGAGAGAGTGAAATTTCACACAAACGAAATTACATATCCTTGAAAGTTAAAGTGTATTTGTTTCTGGACATGAAAAAGAACTGTAAGGGCGAGAAAACACTATTTTTATTTTTTTGAGAAAACACTATTTCAAAGGGACAAGAGTCAGTTGTTCAACAAATATTTATTAAGTGCCTACTATGTATCAGGTACTTGCAAGTGCTGAGGAATGAAATTGTTCTTTTACTCAAGGAACTTGTGTTTTCTTAGATTCTGGATGAAGAGATGGAACTAAAATTAGTACGTAGCGTAAGGCTTATAGAGAGAAACAGCAGGAAGCCAGAAGATGCTATAATTTTTCAGAAAATAAATATGATTATTGGTTGAATTGGCTTCTGTAGTAATGCTAACAATAATAATGTCACATTTTAATAGACTCTTAAAGTTTGCAGAGCCCTTTCTTAAGTTTCATAATTCACATGATCCATTTATTTTATCAGACAAAACAGTTAAAATTTCATAGGTTTATGTCGAATAATAATGATACATATTAAGGTGACCTAACTTAAAATGTAAATGCATCAATTCTTTGTAGTTAGAGAATTCATCGAGTATATTACACTCACCTGGGGTCATGAGTGAACTATACCAAAATAAATATAAAAAGGTAGATTAAAATTATTGGGTATGTTAAAGTTTCTAATATATCCCTATTTATTTTTATAACGCTGAACTGGGAAACCTGTTAGTGATCTTTCATTAACTTTATTCTCTTAAAAAAAATCTGTTAGGAATTAATTTTGTTTTGATACCAGTCAATTCCCACAAAACAAACCCCTGATTCTTTCCCATTGTGAATGACAGTCTACTTTTCATTAACTTTAAAGAGGTTAAATTTAAAACTATCTCTGTATCTGTCTATCTCTTTATCTCTCTGTCTATCATTGTTCAGCATCCATTAATTAGGACAGAATAATACTAAATTACTACTTTAGAATCAGTTTCTCACAAGCATAGTTAACATTATTTAGGACTTTGTTTTATGCATGATATTCTGGTTGTTATTGTTACTGTGATTGTGTTACCATTCTGCACAGTGAGTGCTATGTAAAAGTGAGTAAGATCTTTATTTATTAGTTGTGATATTAATTGATATTTACTAGGAGTTCACATAACTATTTTACTTCCATTTAAGATTTTCATTTAAGATGAGATACAGAAGTAAAAAGATCATTACTGGACTGTTGGAAAATTAATCTCCTGAAACTTTATATATTGGTTGTGCTAACCATAAGTTCATAGTTCTGCCTTCTGTCAGTAATCTGAACATTTTTAATTGCAGATTGAAAAAAGAAAGAGATGAAGAACATATTCAAAAGCTTGTGCAAGAAGAGGTTGTCAGATTCCTTTGGAACCAGGTAAATTCCGTTCGACTGATTTAACTCTTTGTGTAAACAGAAGATACATTTCTTTTTTTTTTTTTTTTTTGAGGGGGGAAGACAAGGCAATTGGTAAGGTGTGTCAAGTGTCTAAGGTCGGATTTGAACTCAGGTCCTCCTGATTCCAGGGCCCGTGCTTTATTCACTGTGCCACCTAGCTGCCCCAAAAGATACATTTCCAAGGGAAGAAGGACTAAGTCTGTACACCCTGGCACCCTACCTACCCTTTGTAAAGATTAAGGATAGCAAGTGTGTGAATTGCCATTTATTTTCCTATGTGGGAGTAGCAGATTTATTGGGTGACATTTTAGTTTTATTTTAAATGAAAAAAATTTCATTTTCTGAGTAATGTGAGAAAATGAAGGAAAAATTCAAAGGAGAAAGAAAATGGCTAATAGAGTTTCTATGAAAACATACCATTAGTCAGAACAGTATTGCAGGGGTAAGGTTTGATTACAATTTATTAATGACTTTTATTTCAAACTTCAGGCCCACATCCTTAGACTTTTTTGCCTTGCACTCAGGACACTCTGAGTTGGGTGCCATCGAGCCTGTTTTTATTTCATATTGCTCTTATCCCTCCTATTCTGTGCTCCAGGCAAAAAAACTTTGCTTTCTATCCTTTGAACACTTTTCTGTTTTTGGCTTTTGCTTACACTAATTCATATCCATCCTTTTAAGTTCAAACTATTAAGTTTGATTAAGTTAATACTGGCTTCTCCACCGAAGCCTCTTGAACCACTGTCACAGCCCCTATCTTTCCCTTCCCCTTGTCTATAATGACCCTGCCTTGTAGAGCTCATGTTTTACTTTGTTTTCTAGCTTTCCTTTTCACTTGCCATATAATCGTGTGTAGTGTCAGCATCCCTGTTTGTGTCTTCTCTCTCTACTAGACTGTAAGTTTTATGAAGTACTTTATTTGAATTTTGTGCAATCTCTAGTGTCTAGCATGGGTGTTATGTATATAACAGATATTTTTTCCCTGTTGGATGAATGAATGTTAAAATGACATTGGTTAGGGTAGTAATTGCTTGGGACCAAATAGGCACTTGATAAATATTTGTTGACTGAGGGACTGACTGGTAGGTAGAATATTCTTATAAGGAAAACATATCATACCTTTCCAGAAATAGCAACAACCAAATTTAAGGGATTTTTATATCTACTTTGTCGGACACTGTTTAATTTACATTTGACCATGAGTTGAGTTTTTTTAAAGTGTAAAGCCTTTTTTAAAGGCTACATGATTGTATATCTTGAGAAATATAGCATAAGCTGCTTTGTCAAGTGAATACAGTTTGATTCTTATTTACAGGACACCATCTGAATTATTTTCTATCCTGAAATTGTACTGTGTCAGATACTGCTTGATGAACTCTGGTTGATCATCCAAGGCTTGGAATCTATTTTGTGATGTTATTTGTAGGAGGAATTCGACCTATGAGCTTTTTAGAGTCTTCATATGATTTGAGTCCAGTAGCCATGAACTGGGAGTTACTGAGATATTTTCAGAGAATTCATCATTGATTTACATTTAAGAAACTCTTTTGCCTGCCTGTACATTCAAATCATGGTTATAGTTGTGTATATTATATAGTATTTTCTGCTTTCATATTCACTGGATTTAATCTGTCATATTTAATAGCTTTGTCTTCTACTTAGAAAAGGTATATAGCGTGTTTCACATAGAAAGATAATACTAATGACCCACTGTTCCATTGAATTATTTTTCTACTTGGTTCATCCCTGTTCTCTCACCCAATTCTCTTTGGGATCAAGGTACTCGTACTGTGACTGAAAGTTGGAGTATGTTCTGCAGTCATTAAACATGGCAGATAAGGCCCTCAGATGCACTGAGTTCACCACTTGGATTTCATTAGTAACTGGGCTAACTACTAGAAAAACAACTTAAGTGCATGCCCTACTGATGATGGTTTATGTTTGTGTTTTAAAGTCCACTGCGTAATTATGAGCCTCTTATTCCATAATGAGACTTCATTCTGTGGTTTGCAGGTGAGATCTCTACAAGATTGGCAGCAGGCAGTGAACCAGCACCTCAGTTCTGCCTCTCAGTCTAGTGCTCCCATCTCCAGTACCCTGTTGTCCTCCCAGTCTTCTCCATTATTTATCTCGAGTCAGGAGCCCTCTTCAGCCAGTGCTTCTGACTGGTTTATTTCGGATACTGAAGCTTCCCAGGAGAAAGTCTTACCTGAATTCCCAGACTCTGGCTTTCACTCCTCCCTCGCAGAACAAGTTCACTTGCAGTATTCCTTTGATTCTGAAAAGAGTTCCATGGGAGGGAGTGATAGTTCTTTAATGGGGAATTCCTTAGAAACAGTTAGATATTTCCAAGATACAGATACAGGGGATGCCAGTGAAGAGCCCAATGAATGGAACAAAGACAGCTCTAATAATGAACAGGATAGGACTCTTCTCGAACAGTATTTAACTTCAGTACAGCAGCTAGAAGATGCTGATGACAGGACCAGTCTTGAGGATGCCGTAGAAGATTGTAGCCTTCAAATTACTTCGGCCCCAAGAAGTTCATGTTCCTTGTCTGACTCAGCTGCTGTTGCTAATATAGCTGATAACAACGCTGCTCCTTTGCAAGATGACACCACTCAGACACCAGACACTTGTAAATCAAATGCAGAAGTTCAAGGTCATCAATCAGAATGTGACTCTGCATTACAGGTGCTGCCCATTGGTATTGCTGTGTAAGTGTATCTGGTGCCGTGGAAAACTGAGGAATTATTTAATTCTTCCTAATTTTCACTTGTTCTTATGTTTTCTTTCAGGTGCGTTTTTTAGGGAAAAAAATTCATAATTCATATAGGATTTGTATTTTCATCTCTTGTTTTCCAGATTTCAAATGTCATACTGAGGCTTCATTTTGACAGCATTTTGCTAATCTCATAGGTTCACATACTCAGCAATACGATGCAGAGTAGTATTTATATTGAAAGCTATATGCACTTTATTTCTTAATAATTCAAATGTTTCAGTGTGTTTCAATGTGAAATGTGCTAAGATTATGTTTTCCTCCAAAGAGAGTTAAAATAAAGCATCTTCAGATTTAGGACATTTCATCTAAATGGTTGTTGCATCATTTTAGAGAACTTCTGTTCTTTTTTGTTAATGTAGAAAATAATTATGTAATACATTCTATATAAAAAGAAATCCAATGCAATGAACCAGTTATGTACAGGACAGTGAATTGTTGAGAGGGGAACAAAAACTGACTGCTTCATCTTCTGATGCAGCAGGAAGGTTCTAGCCTTGCTTTGTTTTTTCTCCTTTTGAGTCAGGGAAATATCTTTGCAAGCATTTCCAGTAGGACACAATGAAACTACAGAAATTTTTCTGTAAAGATGATTAATTGCCTTAAGAAACAGATCTTTAATGAATATCAAAATATCTTTAAAATCACAGGATCTTCAACAGTGAAGTGTTTCATCCAGCCCTGTAACTTGGCTTACTTAAAGGAAGCAATAATAGAAACCCTTTTCTCAGATGGGAGAAAGCAAGCACAAAGATCATTCCATTTGTTAATAATACCACTGTGTGTGTTCTTATTCTTTGATTTAAAAAACTACTGGAATGAGGTTTATTTTTATTTGTAAGCACTCTTGACATGTTTCCCAATTGTGTACCTTTTCAATATTTTAAATAACAGTTCCTATTTATATGCCCTTTACAACGCACTTTTCTCACATTAACCCCAATTTTAATTTTTTGTCCCCAACATAGTGCCTTGCATGTAGTAAGGACTTAGTAAATGCTGATTGGATTTGGAGATAGCCATTTTATTTTGTTTTGTTTGTAAATACTTGATTAATATCTCTGTCACTTCATTCTTTCTCCCTTACCCCCAGCATAACTCTTTCCTGTAACAAAGAAGTATAGCCAAATCAGCATGTCAGCCATACCTGGGAACGTGCTTTGTTCTGCACTTATTGCTCGTCTGAGAAGCTTGAAGCATGCTTCATACTTAATCCTCTGAAGTCATAAGTGATCTCTACATTTATCAGAATTCTGACATCTTTCAAATTGTATTCACTTTACAGATAAATTTTTTTGTGAAATCTGTTTTTTTTTTTTTAATGATTTACCCAGGGTCACACGGCTAGTAAATTATGAGAGCTGGGACCCAAACCTAGGTATTCTGACTCTAGATATTTCCTTTTTTACCATTATACCATACTGCTTCACCTCTATTTAAACAGGATATATTCTCCCCCTTTTTTGAGGGATGGGGGAGGAATTAGTACTTAGATTTGACTATGGATGTCAATAGAAAGCCCATATACTGTCACCTTTTTAATTCTGCTCTTAGGTAAGGCATGTACGGACTTGAAGATATATATTGATTGAAAAACTTGAGCTGCCCTCCCCTGCCCTGCCCCTTTTTTATTTTTAGGGAAATATTTCTCACAGCTTTAAAAAAAAGTCTCACATTTTGGAGAGAAATTAGTAGTGGTGGTTGAGGGAAACCATCTCTTTTGCCCTTAAGGTTAAAAAAAAATTCCCCAAATGTACAAAGAAAATATTTCAAGTCATCAAAAGTAGATCTGTAAACCAAAACATGCATAATCTAACTTTGGGGAAATGTTTTGATTGTTGGAAAGTCATCAAAAAACATTCTAATATCTTTTAACCACAAGCATATAGAATCATGGTATCTATGGAATATTAGAGTTGTCATTCAATTCCATTTAACAACCATTTTTAAAGCATCTACTAATATGTGTAAGGCCCTAGTAGTACAAAACCCAAAATGAGACAATTCCCACTCTCACTCTCAAGTTTACATTCTTTTAGGAGATTTTATGTGCACAAGTAAATTAATACAAAGTATATAAACAGTAATTTCAGGAGGAAGAGAGTACTAAACTGTTCTAGAGATTATAATTTCTAATCAGATTCCTAGGATTACAGCAATTTAGAACATTCAAATAGTCTGAGACTTTAGTTAAAAGTCGAAGACCTATTTGTCATTCCCTGTAACTCACTGGGAATCCATTCTCTAGAGTTATGTAAAATAAACACTGAAACCTTCCAGAATTCAGTTAACATTGATAGTATTTATGCTGGAATTATTTTTTCTGTGTTCATAAATAAGTAGCACTCAAGTTGTGAATTCTAATGGATCCAGAATGTTTTTGCCAAGGACAATTTCCATCTGCTTTCTTTGGCTAGCTAATCCTAGAGTGAACACAGTAGTGATATGTTTCTAGGTGTTAAGTGGGCTTATTACATTGTGTTTTACCCCCTCTAGTGATAACATGTCTTGTTGGTCTCTTGTTAAACAATAATTGAAGGATTTTTCAGGCTTTGGATGATGCTAATTGTTTTTTTATGGATCATTTTAGATTTCTTCTTAAATGCACACTATTTTTCTATTTTTACAATTAAGTGCCTAATTTCCTACCAGGAATTAGACAGAGAAAAACCACCCTGTGTTGCCCTAGTGCCAAAGTTCTACTTCTCATAACATTAAAATTTTCTATAAAAGCTGCTAAAGTTTCCTACTTCAGTATTACCTAATCAGACATTAGCTTGCTCACACCTTTTTTCTTTTTCCTTTGTTAAGGTCATGTGTGCACTAACATTTAGCCGAATTATTTTCTTTCTTTTGATATGTGAATTTCATTACTCATAACTAACCTTCAAAAGAATTTAATTTCACGAAGATTTAGCAAAATGCCACATCAACTAATATTTCCATCTCTTTTTTACCTTTATTGAAGTTTTGAAGTACAAGAATATTAAGACATCCCTTCCTCTTCTTCTTTTGGACCTTTACAATTTATCTTGCATGTAGTTGAGATTAAAAGTAATTTAAAGTTAGAATGTAGGAAATGTGTGGACCAGGCTTAATATATCCCGAGGGGTTTAAAATAGTTAAAACTAATTTTTATTAAATTTTTGGTTTCAAAGTCACAGAGTATAATAGCAGATTGGATTAAGAGGCTATGGTAGTTTAGCAAGATTTGGTAGTTGGCAGAAAAGGATGGATATGGGAGTTAGTTCTTTGAGTACATTGGCCTTGTTCTAAAGTGTTTTTAGTCAAGGTGTAGGAGCAATTCAACAATATTGCTTCACTTCACTTAAAAATTTTTCCAGTCTGTAGGATTATACAGATTTAGTTCACTTCCATTAGAAACAATTACAAACAATGGAATTTGTTGAAATTTGGTTAAAAATTTTGATATAAAAATTTTGTACTTTACAGCAGTGAGTAGACAGTTTTGCTATGTTTATTTTTCTGTCTTTGAAAGGAAAACAGTTTTGCCATTGAAGGTGGAGAAGTCATTAAAAAAATAAAAACAACTAAATAAAGGACTGTGATTTTTTTTCAAAGAAACATAGTTGTATTAATTATGTGTTATAAAAATGAGTGGAAACTAAGTAAAAGTTTAGTAAAGGATTCTTTCTTCTGTACGTCAATGATCTGTAATTTCTTCAGTACAAATAGCTATTCCTACCAACTGAGACCTCTCCACGTCTTAGTAAACAGTTTCATAAGTTGCTGGGGCCAAAAAAATTTATACTTTGATGGTCTGCTCTCTGAACTTGACTGTTTTAGTCCTTAGTTAATATACATTGCTGGACCTGTGCTAGAAACTTTTCCAGCTTGGTTAAAGGCCTATTAGAGTTTATGGCTTAGATTTTGAGAACCCAGGGACATCCTGATACCATGATGAGATATAATTGTACCTTAATCAAAGAACTTCTGATAATAAAAAGTGACATGTTGTTAATCAGAATAAAGTTCTAGTGAATCTTTGAATTTGATCACTTCAGATCTCAAGGTTTATTGCGCCAACTAGGTGTGATAGTCCAAACTATCCTAATTACAGAAAGCACTTGTCAGGCTAGTCAACTAATACGTAAGCTAGTTTGATTTTGTATATTTGATTATAAAAAGCCTTATGCATGCTACAGGTAGAAATATAAATGATATATGACAAAGCTGTTCTTGTGAGTGTGCAGATAACTTTTTTCACTCTGATAATGTAGATACCACAGATCTTGCAAATTGTGATATATTAAAGGGGTTTGTGGGGAGGGATGGTATATTTGTTAAAATAACAAAAACAAAACCCTCTGTAGTGATGTGTTTTTGTGTGCTTAATTCTATCTTATTCCCATTTTTGTCAGTGTTTTCAGAAATTGGGCTCAATTGTCTAATTATTGGTGGTCCATTCTGATGATTTGTGTAGTTGTATTTACAGTACATTAAATACCACAGTGCTTTCGGATCAAGATGGGCAAGGACAGAAGTAATACTATCTAAAAAATGAAATGCTGTAAATATAGTGAAATGGATATGGTATAAAAATATAGGAGAAGGTATTCCTAGGAAGTGGATACAGCATGAAAAAGATTAGTGACCCATTCACAAACCAAGTTGAAAGATGGTTTACTTATTTAATATTTTTTATTTTGATGATTATATATCTAGTTGAAGTAAATTTGCTAAACCATGGTCCCTCCTCATAGTTACTTCTAGGAAAAGTTTATGACTACTTTGCCATGGAGTGAAACAGAAAATTTAATCAAAAAAACTTTATTTAAAGGTTCTCTGAGTTTTCTTTCCAAGATAGAACCTATCATGCCATATTAAAATTTCATAAATAGAGTAAATGATAGTAAAAAAAACAGCCTTGGAAAGTATCCATGTACTTAATTGTATTTTTTCCAAAAATGAGGTGCTTTTTAACCTTGCATACCATTCTGAATCCAATTCACTGAGTACATGGGGGAATCATGCAGTGGTGGCTTTGTTCATTTTACAGCTCCATTTCTTTGTTTATTGGGAGGAGTAATGTTTTATGTAGATAATAGACTTAAAAAATTAATTTGTGATTTATTTTTAGTTTTTTCTTCTAAAACCAGTAGAAAAAAATATGTGGTTAAAGTGATCACAGTGTATATATTTTTTGATGACTGCTGACTTTTAAAATTGTGCTTAAATATTTAGTTTGTATTTCTGAGGTTCTAATTTTAAATAAATTATTTGTATCTTTGCTTTAGACTTAATCTGACTTTTTTTTTAACTACTAGTAATAATTGTTCTTATTCATGATTCTCATGATTAAAGGATATATGTTGTTGTATTGTTTCAATCATGTCCAACCCTTCTTGACCCATTTGGGGGGTATTCTTGGCAAAGATACTGCAGTGGTTTGCCATTTCCTTCTCCAGCTTATTTCACAGATGAGGAAACGGAGACAAGCAGGGTTAAGTGACTTGCCCAGGGTCACACAACTAATAAATGTCAGAGGTTGGATTTGAATTCATGAAGATGAATCTTCTTGATTCCATGCTCAGTGTTCTATCCACTTTCTGCCCCAAAGAATATACACCATACAAACAAATTGTATGTATAGTATTGTACTGAGTTTTTTTTTTTTTTAATGTGATTCAGTATAGTGATAGAGCTCAGTGTTTACTGAGAAGTGGTCTGGCATATTGATACTTAACATTTTCTCAGATAACTGAAAAGTACATAGGAAATGACATGAATAATTATGTGTACTTGTAGAAGGAAAAGACACAGGTGTATAATAACTACATGTATTGATAAATATATTTGTGTTAATTGTATTAACAATACAATTAATACAAATAATTGTATTAACAATTTTAATCCACATTCTGTCCTTTTTATGAAGAATTCAAAGCACTTTCAAATACATCTTATTGTTTAAAAAATTTTTCCTGACAATCCTTTAGGTAGGGAAGGGTAATTAATCATTTTATAGGTTAGGAAACTTAGATACTGAGGGATCTGATTAATGTCAGTGAAGAATGTGATGTGGTAACCAAACAAGTGAATTTAATCTTAGGCTACATGAAGAGGGGCCTTGTTTTCAGGAGGGAGGAAGTGGTAGTTCCACAATATACTGCCCCGATCAGACCACATCTGAAGTGTTATGTATAGCTCTGGATGTCATGTTTTAGGGAAGGACATTGGTAAGTTGGAAACAATCTAGAGGAGTGTGGCTAGGATGGTGAAATGTCAGTTTAAAAAAACAGCTAGGATCATCCTGAAGAAGGAAGAATGTAATACTGCATTTTTCTGATTTAAAGGACTGTCACATGGAAAGAGAATTAGATGAGTTTTGTTTAGCCTTGGAGGGCAGATTTAGGAGCAATGAGTGGAATTAAAAAAAATTTTTTTTTAAATTCATTTACTTTTTGTTTACAACGTAATTCAGTTCCACAGTCCCTTGAGTTTCAAATTTTCTTTACCCCCGTCTCCTCCCGCTTTTCCTCCCCCCCTCCCCATAGTGGCATGCAATCAAATATAGTATCTATAAATACCTTCACATTAAACATTAGTCAGGTTGTAAAGAAGGATTATAACCAATGGAGTGAACAATAAGAAATAAGAAACAAAACAAAACAAAAAAGAGCAAGTAGCTTTCTTCAGTCTGCATTCAGACTGTAGTTCTCTCTCTAGATGTGGACATCTCTTTCCATCATGAGTCTTTTGGAGTTGCCTTATAAATTTGCATTGCTGAGAGGAGCCCAGTCTATCAAAGTTAGTCATCACAGATACGATGTGTCTGTAACTGTGTATGATGTTCTCCTGGTTCTGCTCTCCTCACAATGAGTGGAATTTATAAAGAGTTAAATTTAGGGCATGAGATAAAGAAAACTACTTAATAGTGACCTAAAAGTAGACTGGACTTCTTCAGGAAGTAGTAGGCTTCCTCTTCCCTGGTGGTCTCCAGGCAAAGGCTGAAAGATCACTTGGTGAGCATCTTGTAGAGGGGACCTTTTTCATGTATGATTTGGCAAAATGGTGCCTCCCACCTCAGTCCTCATTCAACTCTTAAGATTCTGTGATAATGCAGGAAATACCAGTCCTAAAATCTGAATCCAGTTTTTTTTTTTTTTTTGCCTTTTGGAGGGCAGTTGGGATTAAGTAACTTGCCCAAGGTTATACAGCTGGTTTGTGTATGTGTGTGTGTGTGTGTGTGTGTGTGTGTGTGTGTGTGTGTGTGTGAGAAGTGTTTGAGGCCAGAACCGAACTCGGGTCCTCCTGACTCCGGGCCAGCGCTTTTCTCACTGTGCCACCTAGCCACCTCTTTGAATCCAGTTTTCTAACAGCCTACTGCTCTTTTCTAGGTGACATTGCCGGTAGGTAAGACATTTATAAATAAATGTTTAAAATTGTGTTTTATTGATAGAATTTGGGTCTAGGAATTTGTGGTATCATGAGCCTGCTGAATCCCTGGATTCCCACTTCTCTTCCATCAGCCCTCCCTTCTCTACTACAACCTCCTTTCTACCAGCCACCTAGAATCAAGCATCGGACAGTCCAACCCACACTTCACCCTCTACAAGCCCTGATGTGGTGGTCATGCTCCAGTGAAGGAAAGCCCTTATTTTCTGAAGCAGCCCATTTCCCTTTTGGATAGCTCCACTTACTTGGGAGTTTTTTCTTATATGTAGCCTAATTCTGACTCCATAATTTCCACTCATTACACCTAGTTTTGTTTGAGACCAAAGAGAACAAGTATAATCCCTCTTGCCCCATGTTAGTCCTTCAAATACTCAAATCTACTTTTCTCCAGGCTAAATGTTCCCAGTTACTTCAAGAAATCTTTACATGGCATGGTTTCTAATTTCATAATCCTGATTGTCCAACTTTAATTGCTCCAGTTTCTCTATATACTTTCCAAAGTGTGGCTTCAGGAACTGAACAGAACACCCAGGGCAGAGAAGAATATAATGCCTCACTAGTTCTGGATGTTACTTTTCAGCACAGCCTGCAGATACTGTTAGAACTTCCACTGTTGCTTCACAGTGAACTTGTAGTCTACTCAAAACCTCAAGATATTTTTCATAAGAATTGCTTCCTAACCAACTATCACTCATCCAGTCCTTGTAAAGTTGATTTTTTGAATCCAAGTGTAGAACTTCACGTTTATCTCTATTAAATTTCACCTTTTTTAGGTTACCCCACTGTTCTAGCCTGTTAAGAGTTTTTAGATCCCAGTTCTGTCATCACTATGCTCTCCAGCTTTGTCATCTGAAAATATCACAAGTATACATTTTATGGTTTCATATGCAGAGCTCTCAATCCTATTGACTTTGACTCCAAAATCTATTTATTTTTCTACTGCCAGTATACCTTCTCTTGACCTAGACCTTCTGTTGGAGTGGATGCATGTTTGTATTACTTTTCTGCTACCCCTGAAGTCAGAGTACAAGCCATCCAGTCTTTTAAAAGGAAAGTTTTAGCAGGAAACCATAGATGTTTTAATTTGTTAAAAAAACAAATTAAAAAAATATACAGATCTCTAACATTGAGGAATTGCTGCTGGGCCTATACCAGTCAGGGCACTGTGACTCTCTTATCCACTAAGGGGACCCTCTTCTCTGGACCCAGGCACGCAGTCTTAATTGGATTCACTCCTGGGGAGTATGGTCTCTAATAAGAAAGTTTAGGTTGCCTTTTCTCACATTTTTTGGGCTCCTTAAATGCTCCCATCCGAGCATCGTGGAAACAAGTTTACTTATAACTTAGAGTTATAGTTGATGTCTAGAGTTTCCCCCAAAAGAAGAGAGTAAAAAAGTACCAAGTGTATGATATAAATCAGTTATTACATGTACATTTTATTCTTATAAACAAAAAAGTGCCAAACATTGAAAACAAACAAAAAAGAAAAGCCCTTACATTACAATATTTTCAAAAAACCCTCCCTTCTACTGCCAGTGCACTTTCCCTCCAAAGACAGGGTTTTATCAAGATATGAGACCATTTGGTCAAATTCCACTTGGTCTTTATGCCAAATAGCTCCTAAATTCCATATAAAGCAGAGGTAATACTAGATTGCACTAGATATTTTCAGCAATTCCTTGAGCTATTATGTAATTATTTCTCTTATTTTGTACATGAACACATAGTTCATTTAAATCAATAGACAAACAAAACCAATGCAACTCAAATTAGAAGAGAAGCAAGAAATTGGAAAACAATCTTGGCAGTAAATTTCTCTGATAAGCATCTCATTTTTAAGATATATAGGAAACTTAATTCAAATTTGTAAGGATAAGCTCTCTTCCCAAACTGACAAATAATCAAAGGATTAAAATAAGCAATTTCAGAGGATGAAATCTAGGCCATAAATAGCTATATGAAAAATGTTCTAAATCAATAATTGCAAATGCAAATTAAAACAACTCTGAGATACCACCTTACATTCGTTAATCATATTTGCAAAGTTGGCAAAAAAAAAAATGACAAAGGCCAGAGGGACTAAGGGAAAATAGCTACATTAATGCATCATTAATGAAGTCGTGAACTCATCCAGTCATTCTGGAAAACTACTAAATTTTGTATGTCCTTTGGCCCAGCAATGCCACTTTGTTGTTGTCCCATCATGTCCAATTCTTCATGACCCCATTTGGAGTTTTCTTGGCAAAGATACTGGAGTGGTTTCTGTTTCCTTCTCCAGCTCATTTTACTGATGAGGAACTGAAGCAAATAGGGTTAAGTAATTTGCCCAGGATCACCAGCTAAAAAGTGTCTGAGGCCAGATTTGAACTCAGGAAGATGATTCTTCCTGATTCCAAGCCCAGTGCTATATTCACTGTCTTTTAAACTACTCCCTGAGGTTAGCAGGATCCTCATCATTGACCCAAGTCTCTGACTTTGACCTCCTTTGAACCTAGGTTTATGTCCCAAAGAATCCATTAATAATCATTACAAAAAGAAATATGATTAGTCTCTCATGTCCTGGTTAAAAGGCAGATTAAATTCCTGAAGGTTTAATTAGCTACCTATATGGTATGGGTTCCAAAAGAGTTTAGGTTCTAGAGGCTAAGATTCTGGGAAATGACAGATCTCTAGAAAAGTGGTGAGCAGCTAAAACTCTGGGTACTGATTGAACTTTCTCTTATTGTGGAGAGAAAAAGTGCTGAGGATCTTTTTTTTACTCTTGTGACTAGGCCTGCCTTTCCTACTAAAATAGCTCTCTCTGGTCTCTAGGCTAAAAAAGAGATTTTATTTTTAATTGAATGAATTGTGTCCTCTTCCTGACTAGTAAAAATAAACAGGTCATGCATGGCAGAACTATAGTTTTGAATGGATGCAGACCCACAGATTACCTTGCATCTAGGGTAGTTTTTCTGGGGGGCCTCCTCCTTGTGGGGGAGAGGGAAGCACCTAAACTGAGGCCCAGTTGAACACAGCTAGTGCATGAAGAGGGGATGGAAACAGCAGAGGTGAAAGACTCAGAAAAAAAAAGCAAGGAGCCATAGAGACATGCAGTGCCCAATTCAAATGTGACAGAACCGGTGGGGAGCAGGTCCAACAGAAATCACATACTGACATCACTAAAGTCCTCATTGACCCTGTAGAAGCTGAAAAATGAGCTGCCTCTCAATGTGTATACTTTGGCCACATGTTTTTTCCCATGTTCTTCCAAGTGTATGCTCTGGCCACACATGTTCCCCATATATGTACCTTCCATTCATTTACTCTAATCATAGGTGTTCCTACATGACAAGACGACCCTTGCCCCAAATAAAATAAGCAGAGATATATCCAAGTAGAGACAGGAAGGATTTATTAAATTATTTCTTCTTGCAAGAAGGGTGGTCTCACTACTAGAGGCAGTCTAGTAGGAGAGGCAAAATACAAAATGCAAAGCTTCGTTATATACCCAAAAGGCCACCCCTTCTCCCCCCACTTTGTACCGTCCTGTTCCTGTTAATCAGAAACTGAGGCGCACAATCTAACCACAAAAGAATCTGCTGGCGTTTGCAGATGAAATGTCAGTAATATCAAAATGCAGAAGGTACATGTCTAGCAGACATGAAAACAGACAAATATGTCATCAGTATCAACTTAGATATGAAAGCTGACAATAGTTTATGAATCATGGGAATTTTAGGACATGGTGACCTGCCCAGAGTTCCACAATAGGAGTTCCGAGGACATGGTGACCTGCCTGGTAACCTGCCCGGAGTTCTGCAATAGAAGTTCCAATTTTATAGTTGTACAGGTCAGATGGTGGTCCATAGAAACAAGTCTGGAACACTTGGGCCTGTGGTTAGATTTGCAGGGTCTGTGCTTTCCCCTCCTATGCTTAGCTAAGCTTAGCACCAGCCCAGGTTACTAAGTCTTTGGTACTTTATTACAATTCTATTCAGATTTCTGGAATGTTACCTGAGAAGCTTTCACTTTTATTCCATTCATTCCTTATATTTGACCCTCCATTGATACACCTTGGCCAATATGTGTGCTATTTCACATGTGTTCCCTCTGTGTGTGTGTGACCACTCTTTATACTTGTGGCATATATATTTGTGGGAGGTCAGAAAGCCAAGCACGCACAGCTCTCCTGAGGACTGCTGCTGTGAATAGCTTTAAGGTTCTGATCACATAGTATAGTGAGCTCTCTATTTATTTAGCAATAAACTAAAGCAAACCATTCACAGAAACCAAAATTCAACATTCACAAATGATATTTTATTTAACAACTTATTACTAAAGTGATCACGTTGTCTTAAACAAAAGATATCATTCAGTCTGAATTAATCAATATAAAGTACTCATCCAAAGGCTTCTTTCATCTTGATTAGAGACTGGCTTCCACTCATCTTTAACTCAGTCATCTTTGAGGAGCAATCATCTTTAAGAGGTACAAAGTACAAAGGTCTCCCACCCCTAGGTCACAGGAAGTCATAATCTTGTCAGTCAGCACTAAGTACCCAAGGAAAGATCTTTCATCTTCACTTGAGGCTGACTTCCAAACTCCATGGCTTCTCTTCCATGCCCCCAGCTCTTGCCATTACAGAGGTTGTGCCCCACTTTATGTGGGAAATATTTAGGCAGCTGGGTGGTTCAGTGGATAGAGTGCTGGCCCTGGAGTCAGGAAGTTCTGAGTTAAAATATAACCTTAGATACTTATTATCTGTGTTATTCTGGGCAACTCATTTAACATCTGTATGCCTCAGTTTCCTCATCTGTCAAGTGGGGATAATAATAGCACCTAAATCCCAGAGCTATTACAAGGATCAAATGAGATAACAATTATAAAGTTCCTCACATAACACCTGGGACATAGTAGGTGCCATATAAATGCTAACTTTATATCTATATATAAATGCCTTGATTGCCACTTTTCTTACTGTGCTCTTTCATTAAATATTTTTTTCACCAAATGAATTGTGTCCTCTTGCTGACTAGTAAAGATAAATATGGTGGGGGCTGAACTGTGGTTTTGAGTGGATGAAGACCCACAGATTACCTTAAATCTAGGGCAGTTTTTGAGGGGCCCTATATATGAGGAGTAGGGGTGCTACATGTAAGACATGATACCCACCTCATGGAGATTACTGTCTAGTAGGGATTTGAGGCAAATACAGATACCAAATAAGGTATAATGTTACACAGTAACATTTTATATACAGTAAGTATATCAGATACTTACAAAATGAAGGGCTATGTAAGGCCTGAAGGGATAGGTTTTGCTAGAAAGACGTAGCATTTGAGTTGAAGCCTTAAAGGGAGATTAGGAATTAGGTAAAGTGGGAGGAATAGGAATGAGCAACGGCCCAGGTAGGAACCTGCAGGGTGGCAGAAAGGGCCAGAAAGTAGCTTAATATGGCTAAGTATAGAGTGCCTAAGAGTAGAGCAATATGAGATACCACAAAGCACCACAGCCAACCTGGTGATGAGATGCTCTGAATTTCACCAGGTTGCTTCTCAGATTACAGGCACACACAGTTGTTTGTCACGGGATCTATACTAGAAACGTTTTCAGGTTGTGGGACCTGTCAGAATTTGTATTCTTCTCTCATAGCCTTAAGGATCTGGAATTATATCCATGCCATAATGGAGCCTCAGAGGAGGACTTTAATGGAAGCTAATTATTACTGGTTCTAACCAATTAGAAGCTACAGAGAAGGGAGGAAGATTACATGCTGTATGTCAACAATGGCACCGTTGAATGTTATAGTAGAAAGAAAGATTATTAAAGCAGAAGATAATCCTCCTTGGGTTATATGTTACTTCTTTTCTGAAAGAAAAAGAATAGCTATCTATACACTAACCCATACTGGAGTATTTTGTGCCACTGAACATCAGGAGCTGAGGAAAAAGAAGTTAGGAGAGAAGAAAGGGAATAGAAAAGGCAAAGGGATGTATCACAGGGACCTTGCAGGGACTCCAGACCCTCCCTGGTCTGGAGAGAAAGGCTCATTTCTAGATGACAGCTCTGCTGGGCAATTATTTGTGAGGTAGTGGGTTCCTGAATCCCACCCCCTCAAACCCTTTGGAGGGGGTGTCTTCAAACAGATTATATGAGGGAAATAATTATTGTTATAAAGGCTATGACTTGACTAAATCCTTAGCCTTGTGAGAACTGCACCCCTAATATCAGAGATAGACCCCTCTAAGACCATCAATAGGATCCTGCTCTCAGGTGGAAAGTCATTCCGTCTTGCTGGGAAAACTGAAAAGCAGTCAAGCAGAAGTCACCTTAACCTATTGGTTTAGTTTTTACAACAGGAAGCAATTATAAAGGACCTTGATACTTCTGAAGATAAATGTGACATCTTAAGTACAAAAGACCAAGAAGGGGGATATAAAACAAATAAGGGGCAGTTAGGTGGCACAGTGGATGAAATGCCAGGCCTGGAGTTGGGAAGATTTATTTTCATTAGTTCAAATCTAGCCTCAGACAGTTTCTAGTTGTGTGACCCTAGGCAAGTCACTTAGCCCTATTTGCCTCAGTTTTGTCATCTGTAAAATGAACTGGAGAAGGAAATGGCAAACTACTACCAGTATCTTTGCCAAGAAAACCCCAAATGGGATCAGGAATCAGACATGGCTGAAAACAACTGAACAACAAAACAAATACATTATGGCTCTTATTTTTGTGATGAAAGGTATCTCATGTAGTATACTTAGAGTTGACTTTCTTGGTTCTCTTTGGCCACACTAGGAGCTTTGGGACCCACTTCTGGCTTTGTGGTGACTCAGAACTGATGATCATATGACACATCATACATGGTATAATGTATTTCGTTGGTCCCTATCCCACCCTGGCCATTGGTAATAGCAGGGGTAGGGTGCTGTGACAGTTAAAAAGAGAGACAGACTGCCTGTAAGTTGTATGCTCTGTCTCTAGACTCTCCATGAAGGGGGTGGATGGAGTGGGTTGAGTTCTTTCCTTTCATCCTACTATTATTCCCATTTGGAGCAACTCAGCTAGGTGATTTCCAGTCTGGGACTGACTGCCTTTTTCTATTTGTTTCCTTTCTTGAGTAGGTGATCAAATATTCTCCTTGAGGTAGATGTGTCCAGGTTGAGAAATGACCCTGAGGATTCAAGAGGTCTAGAGGTCCATTTTTGAAGCTGACTAATGGCAAGGAAAGTTTCTGCTTTGGAAGGGATGACCATAGACAAGAATAGGAATGGTGCAAGGCTGGCTGCTTTTATGCAAATTGTTTGAACATTGCAGAGCCCAAGTATAATATAAAATGCTTAATCAACTGTACTTTATGTTCTGATGAGGTTTACATGTCAGTTTCTCAGTTGATTATAACAGTAGTCGAGTTAGTGAATCTTGCTTTAAGTGATTTTGTTGAATGCATGCTCTGAATCTTGTGTTTAGCATTTTTTTTTTTTTGTGTACGGAAGTAAAATGCCTATCCCATACCTGATTCATACTGCAGACTGAGTACCTTTCTACACTCCCATTTGGGGAAATCTTGAATATGAGCCTAAACTTAAACTTTAAATAATTTGACCCCTCAGCAGGAAGGGTGAAGCTAGGAAAAAAGAGGACTTAGCATTCTTCTCATTAGAGGGAGAACTTTCCCTGGGACTGAACCAAGTGGGGACAATGTCCCTGGATCTACTGTAGAGAGGACCTTTAGAGAAGGTGAGTAGGTGCTTTTTCCAGAATCCTGTGAGCCCAAGAGATGTTTCTCAATGTTAGAGTTCATTAAGATTTATATTATGTAATAATTTAAAGACAAAAATGTTTTGATTTTGTAGTGCTACTTGTACTATTATATGCTATTAATACTTCTTAGTGTTTGTTAGTATTTATCTAGGATTTTTTTTTAATTGCTTGAGGATTAAAAAAGGTGCCTCAGCCTGCACGGCAAGAATTGTTGAAGTAGGACCTAGAAGGGGGTAAGAGGGAATGTTATAAAGAAAGGAGATGAGCACACAAGCTTAGGTTAGCATAGCCTGGGCAGAGGACCACTGCAGCAGGCTGATTTTATTAGCACTATTGATGTCATAGCAACATTCCAAGATTATACAAAACATAAGCAGATATAATCAGAGGCATGTAAAGATTACAAGGGTACACAATTTTTAACTTTATAGGCCTTTGTCCTATCTTCAAGATTAAGTGGCTCATAGAGTTTGTTCAGAGAGTTCCCTGTCCAGCTGCATTCCCATACAAACATACTTGACTCCACGGTCACGTCTCTGCTTTTGCAGGGAACATGTTCCTCACCTACAGCTTTTGCTGTTTATGAGTATAGTGGGATCAAGCTATGGTCCTCCGGTTTCCCGCAAAAAAGGATTTAGATACAGTTTGCCTAGTCCTCTAGGTACAGTTTCTGGCCAGAATCTAGCAAGAGTAAACAACAAAGAAAAGAAAAAAGAAGACAGCCGCTGAAGAGGACGGGCTTCAAATCAAAAGAAGATGCTGTTTCTTCACGTGTAAAACAGAGACTTCAAAGGTGCTCTTCGAGCTCTAAGCATGACTTGACCAGTCACTTGTGCTCGTTTTGGGAGACAGTGGGAAGGGGGTTAAAATAAAAAGCTGCTAGTTCTTATGGAGACACATACAACCAGGAGATGCATTTCTTTCGGAAATTAATGACTCTCCCCGCCGGTCAAGCACAAGCAAGTTGTCCACCCTGAAGTCTTCCGCGGGTGAGAATGAGATGAAGCACACACCCGGAGCCCAGAGAAGGGAAAGAGAGAGCTACTACCATCCAGAAGCAAGTCGTGGCAGCAGCGGCTGCAGGAGGTATGAGGCTAGTAGCTAGGTGGGGAGCAGCTGATAAATGTAGTTCCAAGGAGAGGAGGGAAGGCTTGCGGATTCTTGGGGTGGCGGAGAGAGGGGCAGCAGCAGCAGCAGCGAAGCCTCAGTTCGACTGACTGTACTCATAGATCTTCACCCATTACTGTCAGTCACCACCCCAGGCTCCGCCTCTCCCGAACCCGACCAATGCTAGACTGCGGACGGGTGAGGGGAGACGTATTGGGGTCACAGCAGCTGAGGTACCTGGAAGTAGAAGGAGGCTGGAGGCTGGGGACGTTCTGGGTTGACCCTGGACGCGACCCTGGTTGGTTTTGCGATACTCGAGCTTCCCAGCAGTTATGTGAGGGGCTGCAGGATGGATGGGAGCTGGGGACCCCCCAGCGGCGGCGGCGTCTGCAGCGGCTGCTCTAGGTGGTGAGTAGAGGGTCCCCAAGAGCAGATAAAGAGCTTTCCTTGAACGGTCTCCCCCCCCCCCCCCATCCCCATGTGTAAACTCCCTGAGTTTTCCAGCCCCTTCTACTGTTTCCTTCTCTATATCCCTCCCTTATCGCAGCCGCTAGAGACTCGCGTTAGCTTTCTCCTTCCTCTTTATTCCGACTTTTTGTCCAGTCTCCCTGGGCTAGGGGCACAAGTAGCCCCCGGGGCCCGCTTGCTGCTGCTACTGCTGTTGCTATTGGGGTTGCTGTTGCTGCAGGGCGGGCTGCGGAGGACTGCTGGTGGTTAGAGTCTCACTCTCGCCAGTGACACTCCTGCTAGGCGTGGTGTGGGTGGTTTCCTTCGATATTATAATCTTGAGAAAAGGATAGTTGCAGTGCCGGTTTTATTTACTCAGCTGGAGGAGAGGCAGGGGATGGACGTTAGGAGCTGTGGAATGAAGGCAGGCCTTAGGGCACCCTTTGGGAGGCCAGGACTTTGTGACCATCCCTCACTCATCTAGGACCTTCTGAGATGGTCTCCTTCAACTGCCTTTTTTTTTTTTTTCCTTCGGCAGCGGGAACCCCCTCTGCCTCTGTTTTCTCTAGGGCAAACACGTGCCCTTGCCCACACTGTTTTTCTAAAAGCAGAGTTGTCCCTTGAGGGAAGCAGGGTTAGGGGATGCTGTTGATGATAGAGAAATTTGAAGGAGTGTGTCTGAGTCAGTGCAAGAGTGTGTCAAGGGAACTGAGCAGGGGAGAGCTGTGCCATACTAGAAGATATGGATTGGAAGTATCCTTGACTTACCTTTGTCAGGTCCCATACGTACCAACAACAGTCGACCTGCCTCTTCTACATTTTTTCTTGAGACCTTAGGATAAGCTTGCTGCCAATACCAGCAAGGACTCCTAAAACCCTGCTCAAGTTTAATTGACCTTATTCCAGAAAGTGGGAGGCAAATTATATTGTTATATCTCCTTCCCCCCCCCCCCCCAAAGTGCTGTGCTATAGGATTTAGAATTGGAAGGAACCATAGGGATCATTTCTTCAACTCTTCAACTCCTCCCCCCCCCCACTCCTTTTACAGAAGAAGAAACTGAGACCAAGAGGGTAATTTAAGTAATTTCTCAGGATTACATTTATTGTCTGTAGTAGAGACAGCATTGGAACCCCAGTGTTACTGCTGCCAAGACTTCATGCTATTCCCTGATATCATTATGAAGTTGGATTGTCTAATTTACTTAGTATATTTCCTCAGTCTGCCCATTATCTTGTGTGTGTGTGTGTGTGTGTGTGTGTGTGTGTGTGTGTGTGTGACATTTTTAGGTTGGCAGTTAGGTATATTTGTAAGTTCTTTTAGAGGCACTTCATATATCCTCTGGTCCAGGGATTCTTATTTATTTGTGTATGTCATGGACCTCTCTGGCAGTCTGGTAAAACCTATGGACTTCTCAGAATAATGGGTTTAAATGCACAAAATTAAAAAGAAAAAGGATTTGAGAAGAAACCAATTATGATGAAATTCAGTTATCAAAGTATATATTAAAAAAAAAAAAAGTTCACAGAGCCCAGGTTAAGATCTCTTGCTATAGTACAACTCTTCCTGAAACACAAATCTCTTCAATGATATGTCATTCAGTCTGCTTGAAAATTTCAGTGATAGGGAGCTCACTATCTCTTTGTCAGCCCATTCTATTATTAGGCCTTGTTGTTGTTCAGTCCTGTCTGACTCTTCATGAGCTCATGGATTAAGTGATTTGCCCTTGGACACACAATTAGTGTCTGAAGCTTGATTTGAACTCAAGAAGATGTCTTCCTGATAACAGGTTGGATACACTATCAATTTCACCACCTACCTACCATTATCAGGCTTTCCTTATATTAAAATGAAATTTGTTGGGGCTGCCAGGTAGCACAGCGAGTAAGAGCAATTGACCTGGGGAGCGAATCCAGGCTCAGACACTTAGCACCCACCCAGAAACACCTGGCCGTGTAACCTTAAGCAAGTTACTTAACCCCGATTGCTTTAAAAAAAAATGAAATTTGTCTCCCTGTAACTTTTAATTGTTGGTTATTGTTCTGGCCCAACTGGATTGTCTGATCTCTTTTCCATGAAGCATTTTATACAGTTTGAAATCCTTTCATCCTAAGGGACTGCCTGAGAGGGATGGTACCAAAAAGAAGAGTGTATAATTTCCCTACAGTTTTGTTCAAGGCTGACTTTGTTTCACTCTCCAGTAGTATAGTCTCTTACCCTTCCTAATCATTTAGGTAAAATCCTAACAAAATTTGCTTTCAAGTAAAATTCAAAATATAATAACCAGATACATAGAAGAAAAGACAAGATAAATGCTGTCATAGATCAATGGTTCCCAACTTTAGGATAATACCTAAATTAAGGTCACTGGCACCTTTAAGAGTCATCTGTAAAGCCTCAAAAATCTGTAAAAGATGATAGTATCCTGGGCCATACATAGGCCAGGTGGTCTGTAACTTCTTCTCCTTTACCATTAAGGCCCTTAACCTCCCCTCAAGTTTTACAGGCACAAAAACTATTTGAGGATCCCCCAGGAATGTCCTCAATGATGCTCACTCATCTTGAAGAGGCAACCTTTGGAAGGACCACTAGAGGAGGGGCTCCTGGGATCTGATGAGACCAAAGGCTTATCATGTTCAACAGTTTTGTATTAACTTGGAAAATAGGTAGATGGCACATGCCAATTATTCAGACAGCAAGATGCCAGTAGGAACAATTATTATAGCTGATAATAAAATTATTATTTAAAAAATTTGTGGCAGCCTACAATAATGGGATCAGCACCATGGCTAGTCATAGTGGTGATTTGGTAGTAGGGACTTGGGTCAGCTCCATGGCAAGTTGGGGGCAGATTGTAGTATGTCAATTGGAGGAGGAGAGGCTACTGCCCACAGTTAGAGAATAACTGCTGCTGTGGAGCATTATGACAATTACTTTTTTTTTCTTTTGGGAGAACAACTCCAGATCCAGGATTTAGGAAGGTGAGGGGGGGGTAGAGGAACCTTCTCTGATATGAGTGTTTCTCTTTTTTCCAGAGTGCAGGACTTTGGGAATGTGCCCCCCAGAGTCATGTGTGGTTCTCTCTTGTCCCTCTCTCTGGATATCTAGTGTATTTTGGCTATTCTTGGAACTTCCTGTTGATTTTTGGATTGGTATTGGTGGTTAGATTTCCTATATACAGAAGACCTTCTTGACAAAGCCTACTTCTGATTGTCTCAAAAACCCTGCCTTGGCAAAATTTGAGAGCTTCACAAAAGATGTTTGATGATGATGATGATGATGATAACAAATTCTTTGGACTTTGCCATTAGGATGCCTCAGTTGCTGTCTCACCTTGGAACTTCCCTCAGAACCTGGGGCCTCTTCACCCTGGAACATCCATCCTTCCTCTAAGGCCTTCTCACCCTTGCATGTTTCTCTGCCATGCTGGCCCCCTTCTCCTATTGGTGAGTTCCTCCTAGGGCCTACATTTTGGAAAAGGACCCAGGCCAGCCAGTTTTCATACCCTTGGTGGTTATGCTTTTGAGTTTTTGGAATTCATCATCAGGTCCATGAACAGGTACCCACCTCATCCCCTTTACAACACTTTTTTTGTGTGTTTTCTTCCCCCATTAGAATGTAAGCTCCTTGAGGACAGAGACTATCTTTCCATTTGCTTGTATTTGTATGGCCAATATTTCTTAGCACAGTGCCTGGTACATAGTAAATGCTTAATAAATACTTGTTGTTTTGCTTCCTTGAGAGTAAGGATTTTTTCATCCTTTGCATTTATATTTACAGCATCTAGCACATAATAAGTGCTTTAAAATGCTTGTGGATTGATTGAAATATGAAAGTTTGTACTTGGTTTAAAAATCAGTTACTTAAAAAACAGTATGGGAGAAAATGACTTTTTTTGAGTAAAAATGTTCTGATGATTTTTTTTGGAGCAGTAGGAAATCAACACTGATTTTATATTTTAAAAGTTAAATGGATCTGTAAGCTCATTATTTGTACATACCTTTCAGTAGTATAGCTCATAAACGATCTATGCCTTATTATCCTATGTGACTTTTTTTCCAAGTCATACTATAAATCCTCTATGAGGGGCTGACCTCAAGATAGGGACTTTTCTCTAGATTTCTTAACATTGTATAGATACCAGTGCAGCATTCAGATTATCTCTTATTCCCCTCTATTGTTACATGACCAGTCAACCCCCTTTTCTGGTCATACATCACTTTGATATCTTTTACGCCAGTACTTACAAATAATTTATCATTGGTTATATATTGTTCTTACCATGTGTCTCTTTACTGACTTTTGGGTGACCTACAGTTTTGATTCTGCCAAGATTATAGTTATCCTTGATTTGCAACAATCTAAATATCACTGCAGGAATAGTGACATAAAAAATAAAGGTTTTCATTTTGGGGAAAAGCTTGGGATCAGTGAAAGAACTTTTCAGTTTCCCAAATGTAATCCAGAGTGGCAGTATCATGTGGTACATAGAGAATGGTCCCAGAGTCAGGAACACATTTGTTCAAGTTACACTATTAAGACATACATGCTAGTTGTGTGATGCCTGGCATGGTTCCCCAAGTAGTACTCCAGTACTATAAATTATAGAGTAGGTGCCAGTTTGCCTGGGAAGAAGGAATTTCCTTATTAACAGTTCTCTATACTAGTAAAATGGATCTTCACCACCTCTCCTGCTCCCAGCATCTAGCCTTTTTTCCTCCTATGCAATTCTAGGTCCAGCTAATTGTCCATTTGCAGTGCCTGTGTGAAGTATATTTATGGATGTATCTATTGAATGAGTTGTTCAAGCAAATCAAATAAGGTCAAGTCAACAAACATTTATTAACTACTTCCTATGTGCCAGGTACTATGGTAAGGGCTGGAGATGTCTCTCTCTGTCTTGGTCTCTCTTTGTCTCTCTGTCTCTCTCCCTGTCTCTTTCTCTCTCCCACCATCCTCTCTTCTCTTCCCTTCTCTCCATGTATATCTGTATAATTTTTAGAACTACATTGGGCAGGGGCAGCTAGGTGGCACAGTAAATAGAGTACCAGCCCTGGAATCAGGAGGATTTGAGTTAAATCTGGCCTCAGACACTTAACACACACAAAAAAACTAGCCATGTGACTTTGGGCAAGTCACTTAACCCCAATTGCCCTCCCTTCCACTCTCCCCCCCCCAAAAAAAAGAAATACATTGGACATAAATCCCATAAGGGGAGGTATTAGCATTAAAAGATATTGGAAAAAATTTCTTGGAGAAGGTGAGATTTTAGCTGAGACTTGAAGGAAACCAGGGAAGCCAGGAGAGAAAGATGAAGAGGAAGAGGATCCTAGGCATAGGGGAAAGCTACTGAAAGTGTCTCAGGTCTGGAGATTGACTGTATTCTGTGAACATTAAAAAGGCCAGTTGTCACTGTATTAAAGGGTATGTGGAGGGGAGTGATGCAAGAAGATGGGAAAGATAGAAAGGAGTTAGTTTATGAAAGATTTAAAAGTCCAGACAGAGGATTTTATATTTTATCTTGGCAATAACAGGCAGCCATTTTTGGATTGTGGGGGGCAGGGTTCAATCTGCTCTTTAGGAAAATCAGTTTGATAGTTGAATAGAGAAAGATGGACTGGAGTGGGTCAAGACCTGAGGTAGGGAGACCAGCAAGAACGCTGTTGTGACAGTCCAGGGATAAAGTGATAAGGGCTTGTACTAGAGTGATGGCAGTGTCAGAGGATAAAAGGGGGTGTATGTAACTCAGGATGTACTAGTAAAACCAATTTACAATAAGGTATTATTAAGGATGGAAATATACTAATAAGATGCATTTATTAGTACATACAAACAAATTTTATTGACCATTCAACAATACACGGTGTTATCAACCTCTCTAGGAACAAACTACCAACCTGATTTCTAAAGTGTAACATACTAGGGCTCATGAAAATATTCTTTCTCTGCTTAGCCAGAGGCTATATGTCTCTCTCCAAGGTGGTAAGTTTTCATCAATTAGCACTGTTCTCAAGTGAACAGGGGATGCTCAAACTTCTGAGTGTGGGGAATACGGGAGCCTCTCCTAGTCAGACTCAGGAGCAGGCTGATCCCTGGAGTGTCTGGTGAGTTTTTATGATTCTACTAAGGGTGTTTATAGATTACATCTAGGTTCTGATAGGTGGTCAATTACTTCAACTTATGATGACAGGAAACTATCCATCAGAGCTTTAGTTTCCTAAAATCATTAGCAAACATTTATCAGTCACTTATCACATTTGGTGGATACGCATTCATATTTGCTTACAAAATTGGGGGACAAACACTTCATTAGTTGTTTATCATATTTAGGGAACCCATGCATTGTTATTAGTTATTTAGTAAAAGAGACATATACAGCATCAATAGTTGCTTACCAAATTTTTGGAGTACAATTGTCAAACTATATCACTCAAATGTCATGTGTCATCACCAAATTATATTACTCAAGTCCTTATCTTATTACAGAAAAACAATTTGTATATAACAGCTACTTAGAAAATGGAAGCTAAAGCCAAAGAGAGCTGTTTATTCTAAATTAACATATTTATTACCATTACAGCATCTACAAGAGATATTTGGAAGATAGAACTGACAGGTCTTTGCAGCAGATTGGATATACAGAGAGTGAGGAGCTGAGGATGGTGCCCAGTTGCAAACCTAGGTGACTAGGAGGGTTGTTGTACACTCAACAGTAATACAGAAGTTATGAAGGGAGAAGGGTTTGGGAGAAAAGAAAATGAGTTCAATTTTGGACATATTGAGTTTAAAATGTTAATAGGATATCCAGTTCACAGTTGTCCAAGAAGTTGGATACATGAGACTGGATGCTGAGAAAGAGGTTAAGGCTGTATAAATAGATCTGAAAATCATCTGTACATAATATATAGATAGAAAAGAGCCTAGGACAGAATCTTGGAGAATGCTCACAGTTAATAGGCATGATGCTGGGATGCTTGCTGCTACGGTCACCAAGTTATTTCTGTTTTGTCTTTCAAGAAATCTTATATAGTTATCATGTGGGAGACAAATTTTTTGGAGTAGAGCCTTTAAGACTGAATTTTGCTCTGTCTAATCAAGGCCTTTTTATAGCCAACAACAACAAGAAAAAATCACAGAGAAATTTATATTCTCACCAGATTTTAGCCAGTGATGTGATTGGAATTTTTAAAAATGCAATAAAGATGTTGTTTATTGGATAATTTTTTTCCCTTCAGCCTGTCTCTTCCCTTATTCTACTCTAATGAGAGATCACCTCAATATATTATTCTAATGGTTTTGTAGAGGGAGGGAATAAACATTTATTAAGTGCTTACTATGAACCACAGTCTGTAGTAAATACTTGACAGATAGTATCTCATTTGGATCCTTATGAGAACCCTTTGAAGTAGATGCTGTTATTATCCACATTTTATAGTTGAGGAAACTGAGGCAGCCACATAGCTAGTAAGTGTTTGAAGCCACCTTTGCACTTACATCTTCCTGACTTCCAGGCCCAGCACTCTATCCACTACGCTACCCAACTGCCTGCATGGAAGCTCTCAGATGACTATAAAATTACTAAGGCCTCATGGCTACTAACTACCTCAGATTTGTTGAGACCTGAGCTGTCTGGATCCATATCCAGGCAATCCTTTAATCCCTGCCTACTTCAGCTTTTATGACTCATGACTCTGAAATGAAATTGATTGTTTCCTTGTTCAGAATTAAAACTTTAACATAGTTATTTATTTGATTTCTCATTTTGCCTATGCACTGTGAAATATTTTTTTTGTGACAGTCCCTCCATGATTTGTTGTAATCGTAGGAAAGTCATAACTTCTGTGCACCTCAATTTCTGCATGTATTGAATAGATACAATTGGTGCCTCTGCTCCTATGTACCTATACTGCCTTCCTCACAGGGTTGTAAAGATCAGATGAAATAATATATGGGAAAGCAATAAGCACATATAGGATATTGTTATTATTATTGCTTTAACTTCGATCTTCTGCTACTGACATTTCTTTCTTCTTTCTCCTTTAGGAGCTCTTTGAATGATATTTGCTATTTAAATCTACTATATTAATACAAGAAACTCTAAGTGTCCTAACAGAGAGAAGTAAATGTTACCTGGAAATTTGTTTGTAATCCTGAGAAACAATGACATTGACCCCTGTGGAGCAAAGACGGCATGGTGTCCACCATGACTGATGGAGACACAAGTAGACAATGTGGACGAATTTCTGCAAACCATGGTTTTTCTGCTGTCTCCTGGCAGCACTGACCATTGTGCTACTAGTCCTCAATGTTAATCAGTTAGAGGTGAGTTTCATTTCATTCCAACAGAACAGAGACCCAAAGATTCTTAGGCTATAGATTGGGTGTGTTAGAGGGCAAGGACATGGGAAAATGAAAGAGTCATCAGAGAATTTACTGTGGTTGCATTTCTTTGCTTTAAGATTTTTAAAAAATTGTATCATCAGAGGTATTCTTATGCTCCTTTCCTCATTTAGTTATATGTTCCATGTTCTATGTCATATGATTCCCTGGTTTTGTAGGTATTCAGGACCCAAGATTGACAAAACTGATTTGTACAGCAATGTGTACAGAGGTTAGAGGGACATATAGAAAACTGAGCAACACAGAAAATAGTACAAATAATTACCATATTATCATTCTGTAAAAGTGAAAGGATAGCAGGATACTGAGGGTGGAAGAAATTCTAAGATTGATGAACTGGTTTTCACCAGTGGGTAGAGTTAAAGCGTTTTCCCCTGTTAATTGAAATTCTCTTCCCCCTCAGCAATTTCTTTTTTTTTTCAATTCAATTTTTAATTTATTAATTTGTTTGTTTCCTTTTAGTTTACAGGATTCAATTCCACAATTCCTTGAATTTCACATTTTGTCCCCCTCCCTCCCCCCCCCATGGTGTCTTATAATCAAGTATAGGATTTGTAAATACTTTCACATTGTACAATGGTCAGGTTATAAGGATGGATTGTACCAGCTGGAATGAAAAATGGTAAAGAGGACATAAAATCAAATAAGAGAACGAAAAAGATCAGGTATTTTGCTTCCACCTGGATATAAATTTAGTTCTTTCTCTGGATGCACATTTTTCTCTCCATCATGCGTCTTTTGGGATTGACTTATATCCCTGCATTGTTGAGAAGAGTCCAGTCTATCAAAGTTGGTCATCACACATACGTTGTGTCTGTAATTGTGTACAAATTCCTCCTGGTTCTACTCTTCTCACTCAGCATTAGTTCTTTTAAGCCTCTCCAGGTAAATATGAAGACCACCTGCTCCCTGTTTCTTATAGCGCAATAATATTCCATAACATGCATATACCACAACTTGTTCAGCCATTCCCCAATTGATGGACACCCCCTTAATTTCCAATTCTTTGCCACAACAAAAAGAGCTGCTATAAACATTTTTGTACATATGGGTCTTTCTCCCATTTCTATGATCTCTTTGGGATACCCCTCAGCAATTTCAATCCATTTTATAGAGATCCTAAAAAAAAAAAACAGCCAAACCATACCAAATAAAAAAAAAAAAACCCAACACCAAAACCAAAATTCCGCAGCAAAGGGAACCAAAGGTGCATAGTTTTAATTTAGCTTTTGTTTTTTTTTTTAAACTACCAAGCAGAACAGTAGTAATATGTTAATGCATAGTGCATCTGTTGGAAAACTATCTTCCTTTAACTAACCATTCCTTATTTAATTTCTCTCCTTTCAATCTGGTCAAAGGTAGACAAAGTATACTCTTCTTTGTTGAATTTAGCAAAGACGCTGCTAGTCTTTATTTGGTCACCTCAGATTCTTAATTTCTTTTTTTTTTCTTCTTTTGTTGGAGGTGGGAAGGCAGGAAAATTGGGGCTAAGTGACTTGCCCAAGGTTAAATGGCTAGTATGTGTTAAGTGTCTGAGGTCAGATTTGAACTCAGGTGCTTCTGACTCCAGGGTGGGTGCTGTATTCACTGCACCACCTAGCTCCCCAATCAGATTCTTAATTTCAAGAAATTATGATCTTTCCCTGAAACTGATTGTTTTCATTCAAGAACACCTGATTATGTCTCAGATTCAAGTGAGTTGGAAGACTTTAGACTGACTGCTGCAGTTGGCCTTAGACATGAACTGTGACCTCACTTAATGTCTTTGTGCTTCAGTTTCCTCAACCGTAATAATAATATAAGTTCTTAATATTTCAAGGGAGGATTGTTATGAGGATTAAATAAGATAATATTTGTAAGGTATTCTGCACAGTGCCTGGCTTGTAGTAAGTGCTATGTAATTATTATGAATAATAATTTCTTAATATTTTATAATAGATGACCATGGGGCTATATGCTTCTATACTGTCAAGCTAGGTGACGCAGTGAACTTAGAGTGAGGAAGATCCAAGTTCCAATCCTGTCTCATATATTTTCTAGCTTTTGTTACCTTGGACAAGTCTTTGTAAGCTTCAATTTCCTCATCAATAGAATGGGGATAATAATAGTACCTACCTCGCAGAGTTGAATTTTTTTTTTTTTTGCTGTTTAGAGGGGGAAAGGTAGGGCAATTGGGGTTAAGTCACTTGCCAAAGTCACATGGCTAGTTTTTTTGTGTTGTGTCTGAGGCTGAATTTGAACTCAAGTCCTCCTGACTCTAGGGCTGGTACTCTATTCACTGTACCACCTAGCTGCTCTAACAGAGTTGAATTTTTAACTCAAATGGGTAAAATGCTTTGCAAACTTTAAAATGCTACTTAATTGCTTATTATTAATTATTGCTATTATAGTATATAAGCCTCCATTATCATATTATTAAGGTAGTGTCCTATATATCTGTTCAATGTCATCCTTAATTAGCTCCTGGCACTTAGAACAGCAATGTCAAACATGCAGCCTGCTGGCCTTATGCAATCTACAACACTCCTGAGTGAAGCCTGAACCAGATTAAAATATAATTAGTATCTAATTTTAAATGTGTTGATATATTAATTTAAAATTATGTAAATATAAACATATGCAAATAAAGAATATATAAATATAAATATATTTTATAAATAATTTACATATAGTTTCTTATTTAATCCCTCTTTTTCAATCTGGTCAAAGGTGAACAAAGGAGTTCTCTATTGAATTAAAAACATTTCTTGTTTTTATTTGGTCACCTCAAATTCTAAGTTTATATATGTATATAGAGAGTATAAATATATTTATAAAATATCATACACACATACATACACATCAGTTAGGTAGAGTGCCAGGTATAGAGTCAGGAAGACTCAGTTTTCTGAGTTCACATCTGACTTTAGATACTTACTAGTTGTGTGACCCTGGGCAAGTTACTTAACCTTGTTTGCCTTAGTTCCTCCTCTATAAAATGAACTGGAGAAGAAAATGGCAAATTACTCCAGTATTGTTGCCAAGAAAACCCCAAATAGGGTCACAAAGAGTCAAACAGGATGGAAATAACTGAGCAACAAAATTTTCATTCTCGTATTGTTTCAAGATTCCTGAACTGTATCCAGTTCCTTCCTTTCTTTTTTATAGTTTCTTATCTATTTCTGTGTTTCCTTTTAACATTTTTTCAAATGCAACTGCTTTTGCTTTCACTATATCTTTCTGCTCACACTTTTTTCTCTGCTTATTTATTTATTCATTCATTCATTTATGTATTTACTTATGTATGTATGTATGTATGTATTTCAAATGCCTTATTAACTTCTAGTTTACATCGTTCATTTCTGCAATATTTTGAGTTACAAATTTTCTCTCCGTTTTTCCCCTACCTACCACCCCAAAATAGCAATCCCACTGGATATCCCCTCTTCCAATCTGCTCTCTCCCATATCTTCTCCCATACCCTCTCTGACTTTCCAGTAGGGCACGGTGGATCTCTGTGCCCCAGTGCCTGTATATCTTATTTCCCATTTACATGTAAAATAATATTGATAATAGTGTGTGTGTGTATGTGTATGTATGTGTGTGTGTGTGTATTAAGCATTTGATTTTAAAACTTTGAATTCCAGATTCATTCCTTTCCTCCCTTGTTACCCACCCTTACTGGGAAGATAAGCAATTCAATATAGGTTGTACATGTGTAGCTATGCAAAACATTTCCATAGTAGATATATTGTAAAAGACTGACTATATTTCCCTCCCTCCTATCCCACCTCCCACTTGTTCTATTCTCTACTTTGATTCTGTCCCTTTTCAAAAGTGGGTGCTTCCAACTTCCCTCTCCCCCAGCCTGCCCTCCCTTCCATTGACTCCGCTCTCATCCCCTTCCCCCCTACTCTCCTTTAGGGTGAGATACCATATTTAGTATGTATGTCATTTCCTCCATAAGCCAAATTCAATGAGAGTAAGGTTGACCCATTCCCTTTTGACTTCCTGTTCTTCCCCTCCATTGTAACCATTTTTGCTTGCCTCTTCTATATGAGATAGTTTACCCCAATCTGTCTCTCCCCATCTTCTCTGATTATATTCCTCTCTCACCTCTTAATTTCACATTTTAAGTATCATCCCTTCCCATTAAACTGGTCCTGTGCCCTCTATCTATGTATATCTGTACACATATACACATATTCACATATGTATTCACACACGCCCATATACCCTCCTATATAGACATATATATGTATGTGTATATATATACATATATACACACACACATATTTCTATTCCCTTCAATTATTCTCATACTGAGGAAAGTTTCATAAGTTACAATTATCATTTTTTTAAAGCAATTGGGTTTAAGTAACTTGCCCAAGATTACACGGCCAGTTATTTTGTGTGGGTGTTAAGTATCTGAGGCCGGAATTGATCCCGGGTCCTCCTGACTCCGGGGCTGGCGCTCTTACTCACTGTGCCACCTAGCTGCCCCACAATTATCGTTTTTTCATGTAGGAATGTAAATAGTTCAACTTTGATAAGTTCCTCATGATTTCTTTTCCCTGTTTACCTTCTCATGCTTCTCTTGCTTCTTGTATCTGGATGTCAGATTTTCCATTCAAGTCTGGTTTTTTCATCGAGAATGCTTGAAAGTCCTCTATTCCACTGAATGACCATATTTTCCCCTGAAACATGATACTCAGTTTTGCTGGGAAGGTGATTCTTGGTTTTAATCCCAGCTCCTTTGACCTCTGGAATATCATATTTCAAGCCCTTTGATCCCTCAGTGTAGAAGCTGCCAGATCCTTTGTTATCCTGATTGTGTTCCACAATATTCAAATTGTTTCTTCCTGGCTGCTTGTAATATTCTCTCCTTAATCTGGGAATTCCAGAACCTGGCTATAATATTCCTAGGAGTTTTCTTTTTGGGATCCTTTTCAGGAGGTGATTGGTGGATTCTTTCAACCTCCATTTTGCCCTCTGGTTCTAAAACATCAGGGCAATTTTCCTTGAGGATTTCTTGAAGGATAGGTTCTTTTTTTGATCATGGCTTTCAGGCAGTCCAATAATTTTTAAATTATCTCTCCTGGATCTATTTTCCATGTCAGTGGTTTTTCCAGTGAGATATTTCACATTGCCTTCTATTTTTTCATTTGTTTGGATCTGTTTAATAGTATCTTGATTTCTCATGTAGCCACTAGCTTTCATTTGCTTCAGTTTAATTCTGAAAGAATGATTCTCTTCAGTGAGCTTTTGAGATTCTTTTTCCATCTGGCAGATTTGGCTTTTTAAGGCATTCTTCTCCTCATTGCCTTTTTGAGCCTCTTTTACTATTTGAGTTAGTCTATTTTTTAAGGTGTTATTTTCTTCATTCAGGTTGTTGACTCTCATTTCATAATTTTCTTGCATAGTTCTCATTTCTCTTTCCATTTTTTCTTCCACTTCTCTTATTTGGTTTTCAAAATCCTTTTTAAGCTCCTCTATGGCCTGTAACCAGCACGTATTTTTCTTGGAAGCTTTTGATACAGGATTTCTGACTTTACTGTCTTCCTGCTATTCTATGCTTTGATCCTTTTTGTCCCCAAAATAGTAGTCTAATATTGGATTCCTCTGTTTGCTTTGCTTCCCTCATTTACTCATGTTGCCATTCAATTACTTGACTTTTGGGCTTTTTGCCACAGTAGTACTCTGCTACCAGATAGGGGAACTTCGTACCAAATGCTGGGGTTTTATCAGCTGCTGAAGGTATTAGTTGGGTGCCCTCTCTGAAGCCTCCCCACATGCTGGTAACCTGGTCACACACCCCAGGACCTTCACCCTACCGCAATGCAGATCCAAGCAGGTTTAAGCAAGAGTGATTACTCCTCAGACTGGTCGCTTGGTCCCCCTACAGTTTGCAGTCCAGGAGCTGAAGCTGCTATGTGGTGGTGGCCGCATGGCCTCAGCAGCTTCTTCCTCCAGGACATTAAGGCCTACTGCACTCCCAAACTGCCGGATCCCAAAGTCCACACTACACTGACCTCTCACTTTGTCCTTAGCATCTATGGGTTGATAATTCTGGAAACTGCCACAGCTGCTGGTGATGTGAATTCCCTCCAGCCTGTGGCTGGTCAGGCCCGCCCTGGGGCTAAAACCTCCGGCTTGCCAGGGCCTGTGGTCGGCTCCCAGAGGGCTGCGCTGGCTGCTGCCTGCCGACCTGCTGAGCTGTCCTCAGCAGGAGGTTAGCTTCTCTGTGTCATTTTGTGGGTTCTGTAGCTCCAAAGTTTCTTCAGAGTCCCCTTTTACATGAATTGGGGGAGGTGGAAGCTGGAGCCCCACTGGAAGTCCTATTTCTACTCCGCCATCTTGACTCTACCCCGCTCTGCTTATTTTATTCTAGAATATTCTTTCACTGCCTTAAAGTTCTTTGGTTTGTTCATTGTTTTAGATAATTTTTTAAGTTTGTTTTGAGGATTTGGGATCATCTTGCTTCTTTGGAGGCATTTCTCTATCTCTTTTTGAGGGCACGTTAAGGAAGGAGGTTTCTTCTGATTGCTTGCTTTTCCATCTTTCTGGAAGTTTCCCCATCTTCTTTTTATCGTGCACATTTAGTGAGGCATGGAATTTCTTTATCTTTTTGTGGAATGTATACAGTGAAGCCATTGAGAACAATGTCTGTGAAAGTGCTTTCATCTTTAGTTAGAATGCTCTGTTAATCAAAGATACAGTATCAGTTGGCATTGGGTTGCATAGTACGGTGAAAGCTAGTCTTTGCAGTCAAGGGGCCTGGGTTCAGATTCTATCTCTGATGCCTAGTAGCTTTGACTGTGGGCAAGTCACAATCTCCTGTATCTTAGTTTCCCCACCTCTTCATTGTGCAGTTATTGCAGTCATGTCAGGTTCTTTATGACCCCATTTGGAGTTTTCTTGACAAAGATACATGGGTGGTTTGCCATTTCCTTCTCCAGTTCATTCTACAGATGAGGAAACTGAGGCAAGCAGGGTTAAGAGTTTGCCCAGGGTCACACAGCTAGTAAGTGTTTGAAGCTGGATTTGACTTCAGGAAGATGAGTCTTCTTTATTCCAGGCCCAACACTATCCACTGGGCCACCTAGCCACCCTTTTCTCATTTCTAAAAGGGAGATAATATTACATTTACTACTTTCTTCGCAGGATTTTGAAGAAAGCATTTTGTAAGCCAGGGAGAACTTTCCAAATGTGAATTATAGCTTTATTTCACTTACGTATAATTCAGTGGAGTCCTCAACAGATTATAAATCAGAATTTAGGGTTGGAGTGGATTATAAGGGAACCAGTTAGACATTTTAGGAAAGAGGTTTTCAACTATTTACAATTATAAACTTCTTCAACCCCTAATTTCAGTAAATTTTGGCTAATACTTGAGTAGGCTTTAAAAAGATCTGCCAGCCTACTACAATTCTAGATATGTTTTGTGTCTATAAAAATCAGACCCCTTTACTTTACTTGGCTGACATCCATGACTGTCCTCATTTGTGGAGTTTAATGTGTTGTTTTTTAAATTAAAATGAGGCAGGAGTTCCCAAGCTTTGACTAGATTCTCTCATTTTTAGGGAATTATTTTGGTTATTTTCTTATAAAAAAATTACTCCTTCCTATGTTCTGTTCAATTTTATTTGCAGGCATCCAGTTTAATGTGTGACTGTATTTGTGTGTTTCAGCAGAAATGTTGACACCTCACATTTTGATTGGATGGAATTTATGTTTGCTGAGGGTCAGATCACTATCCTTTTTTTTTTTTTTGCCTTTTTCTCCATTTCTCTTACTAATGTCATGGTGCAGTAAAAAGGGTATTGGATTTGGAATCAGAGGATAAGGGTTCAAATCATGGCTTTTCTGGGCCTTCTTGCCTATAAACTGAGGGATTGGGCTAGGTGGTCTCTGAGACTCTTTCTAGCTGTAGCTCTGTGATTCTTTGGATCAGAAATGTCACACATGCAGCTTATGACTATAATGATCATGGCCAAAGCCTATGACACTCCTAAATACAATCTGAACCAAATTAAAGGGTAATGGAGAAATATTTAACAACATAACTAAAAACACAATAAATCATAGCTAACGTTAATTTGTGGTTTTCTAAGTTAACATGAGGCCTGCAGGGATCCTGGTTAGTGGTCTCTGTTTTTGAGCTTGACACTACTGCTCTAGATCAAGGGTTCTTATCCTGTGGTTCATTAATTTGTTTATTTTAAAAAATACAATGTGTCTTAAAAGTTTTAGTGAAGTTTATGATTTAATACCTTTAAAACTACACTTACTGGATTAAAATGGACAGACTGACATAACTATGTATTGTCTGGCACCTCAACCTTGAAATAAGGGACTGAGTACCAAGAATTTGGGCAAAATCTCTACATCTGTCATTATTGTTGGGTACCTCAAATGGACACGTTTATATTTCATACTCTTCACATATGCAGATATGATAAGATGATGAGGTTTCAAGCTAATGGAGCTTAACAATAAGACAGACTTTTGGGATACCTTGTATTTTAGTAACTGTTTTCAATATAATTGATTTCTTTTTAATTGTATATATTTTATTTTACATTCTTAAAAACATTCTGAGAATGAGTTCAGAGGCTTCACCAGACTGTCAAAGGGGTCCATGACTCCCCTAAAACGTTTAAAACCCCCTGCTGTAGATCTATGATCCTATGATATGGAAAATGATAATTTATAGATACTCTGCAAGTAATAAAGTCTTCTTGATTTCATTGGGTATGTTTCTCTGTCCCCAGTGGAGCTTTTTTTTTTCCTTTTCCTTTTTAAATAGTATTTTATTTTTTCCAATTACATGTCAAGATAATTTTCAACATTTTTTTACATAAAATTTTGAGCTCCAAGTTTTCTTCCTCCCTCTATTCCTCCCTCCCTAAGAAGGCAAGCAGTTTGATATAAGTTACATATGTGCAGTCATGTAAAAAGTATGTTCACATTAGTCATATTGTGAAAGAAGAAATAGAACAAAAGGAAAAAAATGAAAAAATAAAGTAAAAATAATATTCTTTGATCTGCATTCAGACTCCATCAGTTCTTTCTCTGGATGTGGATAGCATTTTCCATAATGAGTCTTTTGGAATTGTCCTAGATCATTGTGTTTCTGCGAAGAGCTAAGTCAGTCATAGTTGATCATTGCACAGTGTTGCTGTTACTGTGTACAGTGTTCTCCTGGTTCTACTCACTTTATTTTGCATCAGTTCATTTAAGGTTTTCTAGGTTTTTATGTAATCGGCCTGCTTGTCATTTCTTATAGCATGACAGTATTTCATTATATTCATATACCACAACTTGTTCAGCCATTCCCCAGTCGACAAACATCCCCTCAACTTTCAGTTCTTTGCTGCCACAAAAAGAGCTGCTATAAATATGTTTGTACATATAGGTCCTTCCCCCCACCCTTTTTTAATGATCTTTTTGGGATACAGACATAGAAGTGGTATTGCTGGTTGTAAGGGTATGTATACTTTGATTGCCCTTTGGGCATAGTTCCAAATTGCTCTCCAGAATGGTTGGATTAGTTTACAACTCCACCAACAGTGCATTAATGTTCCAATTTTCCCACATCTCCAACATTTATCATATTCTTTTTCTGTCATAATTGTTAATCTGATAGATATGAGGTGGTATCTCAGAGTTGTTTTAATTTGCATTTCTCTAATAGTGATTTAGAATATTTTTCATATATCCATAGATAGCTTTGATTTCTTCATTTGAAAACTGCCTGTTCATATCCTTTGACCATTTATCAATTTGGGAATGGCTTGTATTCTTGTAAATTTGACTCAGTTATGTATATATTTGAGAGATGCCTTTATCAGAGACATTTGCTGCAAAAAATGTTTTCCAGATTTCTGCTTTCCTTCTGATCTTGGTTGCACTGGTTTTGTTTGTACATAACCTTTTTAATTTGATATAGTCAAATTTATCCATTTTATATTTCACCATGCTCTTTATCTCTTGTTTAATCAAAACATTCTTCCCTTTTCCATAGATCTGACAGGTAAACTATTCCTTGCACTCCTAATTTGTTTATGGTATCACCCTTTATGTCTAAAACATGTACCAATTTTGACTTTGATATATGTTGTAAGATGTTGGCCTATATCTAGTTTCTGCCATACTGTTTTCCAGTTTTCCCAGAAGTTTTTGTCAAATAGTCCAGTGGAACTTTAAAGGGGTCAAATGAAACTTGTTATGTGTTGATAAGTGGGAGAAAGGATAGTGCCATAGATAACCTTTAGGACTGATGAGACTGGAAATTTCAGTTCCAGGAAGCTTTGAGCTGTGTTGTGCTACTTTGAACAGGCTATTACTTAAAATAAGATGAATAGCTAGTCTGGGGAAATCAAGGGACAAACTTAGTGGGATGGAAAAAAATGAGAAGTTTGTACCTTTCCTTTCTCCATAGTATGCATTTTGTCCCATATCTACAAAGACTGCTGAATCTTTTAATCCTTTGACCCAATTTAATGAAAGAATTTCTTTGCTTATTACCCACCACATAGATTTTTATTAGTTTAGATTGGTTACGGTATAGGAGACAGAGTGATTCAACCAATAAACCACAGACTTTGTAGTCTATCATCCTCCTTTCTATTGAGTGAGTAATCTTTGCTAAGAGATCTGACCTCACTATTTTTACTCTTCTGTGAAATGGGAACAACCAGATTGTTAAGATAATTCTTATGAAGATCTGGTGGTAAAAAAGTTTGTGCCCTCAGTAAGAAATAAAATGATTCTATTAGCAATTTCTTATTAGACTAATTATCTTGAAATCTTTAATCTCTCTATAGTCTCATTTTCCCTTGACTAAAATGTTTGTACCTCTGTTACAAGGAAATAGGCTTTGCAAATTCCACACTCACAATTGTTGCCAAGTTTGTGAGGTGTCATCAGATCATCCAAACATTATTAGGACAGGGATAGGGACTGGACTTGTGATTTCAGTATTATAAGAAATTCCTTGTTGAGAAAATTCCCTGTTCCAATGTGGGTCAAGCACTTTCTGTACATTGCTTAGATAATGACAGGTTTCCTGTCATTATCTAATCCTAACTCTCATTGCCCAGGGTCACATAGACAATTTATGTCATATAGCACAAAAAAAATTACCTCCTAACCATGCTGTTTGCCTAATTGTTTTCATTTCTGTTTTAGGTTTTTTTTTAATCCTGGGGCTTTGGTACATAAATATCTCCATCATCTTTCTTTTCTTCCCTCCCTCCCTCCCTCCCTCCCTCCCTCCTTCCCTCCCTCCTTTCCTTCCTTCCTTCCTTCCTTCCTTCCTTCCTTCCTTCCTTCCTTCCTTCCTTCCTTCCTTCCTTCCTTCCTTCCTTCCTTCCTTCCTTCCTTCTTTCCTTCCTACTCTGTCTGTGTCTCTCTTCTGTCTTTGAAATAGGCAAGAATTGTTTTTTCTTCTTCTGAGTTTGACATGACATTCAATATGGATCTCAAAGTATTTATGACCTAATTCAGGAATACTTAACTTTTGTTTTATCTTGGATCCCTTTGGCAGTCTGCTGAAGTCTGTAGTCCCCTTCTCAGAATAATGTTTTTAAATTCGTAAAATATGTAAGGTTACAAAGGAAATCAGTTATATTGAAATAAAGGGTTTTTTTCCCCATCCAAATTCATGGACCTTCAATCTATCCATGTATCACTTTGGGGTATGTCAACTGCAGTTTAAAAATCCCAGTTCTAGTCCAAATCCCTCATTTTATAAATGAATAAACTGAAATAGCCTTTCGTGCCAGCAGTCAGTAATAGATCTGGGATTTGATCCCAAGAATTCTTACTCTAGGTCCATTAATTTAATAATGTTATGGTAAAACCTCAGTTATATAGAATCCTACTATCTTGGGGTTCTCAGTTAACCAGAATTGTTATTCTGCATGCATAAAAAAAGAAAAAGGCAGATAACAAGAAAATAAATACCAAGGATTTATTCTAAAATACTACTTCTAAATCTATGTTCTGGTTTCAGGACATATTTATTACAACTTCCTACACTTTCTCCAGCTACGCAGTGAAAGTTTACATACAGAAGGATGCCTGTGAAGTACTGTATAATCCTCAGTCAACAATAACAACAACAACAATATAGCTAAAACAAATAGGTTATGATAAAAAGCCTACCAGGATATCTTTGGGAAAGGAAGAATACATTCATAGGCAGACCTACTTCCTTAGCAACCCTAGCTGTTGTGGTCCTCAAATAAGAAGTGGCCCCAGGATAAATGGTCAATGAGCCAGGGTTCTCAACCTGGCATCCACAAGTTTATTTTAATACTCCTTTGACAGCTTATTTCAATATAATTGATTTCCTTAGCAATCTTATTTTATTTTATTCATTTAAAAATACTATTCTGAGATGGGATCCATGCCTTTGCCAGACTGCCAAAAGAGCCCATAACACAATAAAGGTTAAGAGCTCTAAGAAAGGTTAGGAGCCCTAACTCTAGGGCTAGAGTGTTTCTGGGACTAATGAAAGGACTGACTAGAGTGAGGGGAGGGAAGGTGATAAGAAAGCCTTTGCAAAATTTTCCTTAGAGCAATAAAGCTTATTCTGCTTAACAGATGTCACCATCAATAGATTAAGATGGCCTTCACCTAAGGGAATTCCCTAAGAAGAGCTAGCCTGATTGAAGGACCATTTACTACAGGGCTGTCAGAGTGTTTTGGAAATGTCCAGAGAAACAGATGTGCCATATCATCCTTTTTTGTTTGTTTTGCTAAATTCACATTTTTTTAAAGCTAGAAAGAAGGATGGAAATGTTTTGTTAATCCTAGTGACAGTATTTGCTAAGCCTCTGGAATGAACATTAAATAAAATCGGTAATCATCCTAAAAACAGTTGAATTGAGCATTGGATGGAGGGGGATGAAGAGGGTTTTTCAAAAAAATAAATCCCATCAAGAGGAATCTGATAGGATAAAAATGAATAGAAAAGTGGATAGGGCTTTTTGTAAGACTGTGGTCTTACATTTTTATTTTCAGAATGAGGTTAGTTTGGCCAAGATGAACAGTGTCATGCATTGGAGACTCCTGAAATTTCAATTATAAAGACAACTGGTAAACAGAATAGCTCCCCACCGCCTTTTATCCATCCATATTCCCTATTTTCTGTACTCAGCAAATTAGATTTCATAAAGGAATTTTATCCAAGTGTATTCTGTAGGCCAACATTACCTAGTAAAACAAAAATCATAGAATTCCATTAAAAGAATTTAGACTATCAGAGTTGGAGATCTCAGAACTCATTTAGCCTGCTACATAGCTAAAATCACAAGTCCACTTCCCAATATATCTGATACATGACCATTTCATTAGTCTTTAGTCTTTTACCTTTCAGAAAGCCAAATTTTCTTTTTGGCTTTCTTTTAGTCTTTGAGACAACCCATTCCAGTTTTAGACATTTCTATTTGCTAAGAGGTTGGTTTCAACGAGTGCTGAGTATAATTTACATTCTGGGTCACACAGTTAACTCAGAATGGGGGAATGGGAGCCCAGTTCCACTTAACTCTAGGCCCAATACTCTATCCTTCTCAGTGTTTATCAAGGTGAGAATGAATTGTGTCACAACTTTATATATACTGGGAAGGGCAGCTTTGATATGCTGTATTTATGTGATTTCAACCAATTTTAGCCAAGTGAAGTGTTAAATTTCCAGAGATTACATGTAAGTTCTCTGGACAGGAAGGAAACTATTACAAGAAAACTTTTAAATTTCTCAACAAATTATGTACAAAATATCCCAATTTCCTTCCCCTATTTTTACTTTCCCTGCAAAAAACAGAGTCCTGTTTTGATGACCAACATTATTAAGAATATTACGCACACACACATTCTTTTTTTTTTTTTTCTTACTATGAATGAGATTTCTCTCCTTGGGCATGTAAGAATTACTATTTTATTGCATTATACAGTCTTTGTACTACTTTCTTCCCTCTAAAAGAATACACCAACCTCCTCCTCACTATGGGCTATCATGTGGTGTTTTTTCTTTTAACTGTAGAAGACTGCCTCTAGTTACCTGAGGTACTGATATTCCTCTTTTTGGCCTTAATTACCTACTAGTTCTAATTATCTGTTTGGTCTTTGAACTCCCAGGGGACTATCTCAAGCCTGCCCTAAAAAGAAGAAAACCTTTATAGTGTCCTTAGTTTGGTCTCTGCAGGGAGCCCCTGGGACCTGGGACAGTGTAAGACTGCCCTTTTGGACAATAGTTGATTTACTTGGTATCTATGAGCTTACACCTACATTTAAAATTTCTCCAGGACTTAGGTAGCTGGCTAGCTATGACTGCTTAGGTCAACAGGCTAGGTTTTCTCCAGATGTGAGTAACCACCTTGGAGGTATTATTAAAGGAGATGGAGGTGAATATAGCATCCCCTGGATCTCTGCACAATAATAATAATTATGATAGCTAATGTTTATATAGCAGTATCCTTAGAGTTACCTTGTGTTATTGGTGCTATTACTATCTCCATTTTACAGTTGAGAAAATTGAGACTTAGAGATTTTAAGTGAGTTAACCAGGGTCACATGCTAGTAAGGGTCTGAAGTAAAATTTGAACTCAGGTGTTCTTTGACTAGCAAGTTCAGCGCTCTGTCTACTATACCACCTCTTGACTAGGTGTAATGGTAGTTTTTCTGTTTTTAGGGCCAACCCTACTGTAGGTGGTTGCTCTTATGGTGTGCTGAATCATCCGAGCAAAACTGTTTCCTTGGTTATCTGAAACCCTTTTAAATGTCAGTCTTAAGAAGACTGTCTTTTATGCTGGATTATGGTTTCACTTTATCTGGGTTCATATCACATTCACTGGCTAACACATTAACAGGAATTATTTTAGTTTATCTGGTAACTAGAAAAGCTTAGGTTCCCCCATGGCTTCCCTCTCCTCCATCTTCTAGCCAGCATGCTACAGTGGTTAGAGCATTGGACTTGGCATCAGGAGCACCTGGATCAGATCCTGGACAAATCACTCGGTTTATCTGGGCCTCAGTTTCCTCATCTGTAATGACCTGTGAGATTCCTTTTCCAAATCTGCGATCAGTCCTGTATTCCACTGCAGTCTATTCCTCATGCTCTGAGCTCCATACCTACTCTTCTTGTCCTTTTCCTTTCCTCTTCAGTTTCTGGGATGTGTCCTAGCTTGTTAGATCATTGAATTTGCTCTGTCATATAATTAATAGTATACTTCAAATCTTACAAAGCCTTTGATGTTTCCTTCTAGACAGTATGATACTAACTCAAGCTGTGGACCCTAGAGAATGGTGGGCCATACAACATCTAAAAGTGAGGGGAAAACTGAGATCCTTTCCAAAAGTTACATACTTGACTTTTAAAATAGGAGTAAAAGCCAATGGAAAAATCTTCTTAGACTTAATTCCATTTTTTCCTTTTGAGTTACTTTTAATTGATATAATAATGCTACCTACTCCATCAAAGCCTTACACCTGCTCCAACTTGCCTCTCTTTGCCATACAAGGACTATACTTCCTTACCTCTATTTCAGAGAATCCTTTTCCTTATGGACACGGCTCAAGCTCTGCTTTCTATTTGAAAACTTTCTAGATCCCCTCAACTGCTAGTTTCCTTCATTCTCAAGATTCTATTTAACTGCTTTGTATTCATTTTAAAATTCTCATTTATTATGTATATATTTATATATGTTCTTGTCATTCCCATTAGAATGCGATGTTGTTAGGAACAGATTCATTTATTGTGTTTATATTCTCAGCACCTACACAGTGCTTAGGTATGTAATAGGTGCTTAATAAATATTTGTCAGTTCATTGATTTAAATGAACTAAGTGTAAATGTCCAAAATAAGAGAAGTTATTTTATAATACCTCAGTTGCTGAAAATCTTTGCTACAATCTGGTATTACCTCTGCTTCATATGCAATTTGGGAGCTATTTGATAGCAGGGGATTTGACCAAATGGCCTCACACGTTGAGAAAATCCTGACTTTTGGGGAAAGTACATTGACAGTGGAGGGGAGAAATGTGGACCTTTAGTGAATTACCACATTTTCATTCATGTCTTGGGCATGATGGGGTTTGCTAGATTGCTTGATGCCTTTTAGAAATCCAGAGAAGGATTTATCATATCCAAAAGACATTCGTCATAAATTATCAAAACATGTCTGTTGAATTAGCAAGTAACAAAATTGAATACAGCATTTAAAATACCTTGAAAAACTACACTATAAAAAGAGAATTTCTAAGAAAGATAGCTAATGTCTTCCATAAAATCAGATAATAGTGTTTCCTGGGAAATTAGACTATGGGATTATAGATTTTGGAGTTAAAATGTGCCTTGAATCCAACTCTTTATATGATGAGGAAACCAAGGCAGAGAGAGGTTAAGTAACTTGCCCAGGGTCATATAGCAACTAAGCATCTGAGGTAGGTTTTGACCTCAGCTCTTTCTGATGCCAAGTCCAATGCCCTATTCATACTGTTTCTCTTTTGATTATAATCACTTTGCTTCTAGATATATTTATGAAAGATTGTTCATGATAATAATATTCACATTGGAATGTAAAGAGCTTGGTATTAGTTGGAGCTCTGTCACTCTAAGTAGCTATGTGATAGGGCAAGTATGTCACCTGGGCTGTGATTAACTAATCATTTACCTCTGGTGACACAGACAGGGAGCTAGGAAGTACTGGCCAGGGGACGGCTCCCTGCTGTCAGTCAAAGGACATAAAAATTTGTAGTATAGAAAGTTGTAATTAGAGCAGAGATAGCCTTTCACAAGAAAAGTGAGACCAGGAGAAAAAGAACCACGGTTCCTGCTGGTTTGCATTTGACCAAAACAAACTCCACATTCCCTTTAAGGAGAGAAGTCATTTCCAAGTAGCTAAAAACTAAACTATATATCTATAAAGCATCAAATCATAGATCACAACTGAAAATGACCTTGGTAGGTTTAAGACACCATGGCATATATAGTCAGTAGAAAGAAAACAGGATTTAGAATGAGATGACCTGGGTTTAAATACCACTTCTATCATTTATTACCTGTATGACCTTGAACAAGTCATTTAACTTCAGTTTCAACATTCTCTTATTCCACAGATGTCTAATATAAGGGTGGTAGCAGACATTCCATTCCTTTTCTCCCATCTTGAATGAATAGCAATATATTAGATATCCCCATAAAACTGGACCTTTTCTAAACATCTTAAACTCAGGAGACACCTTTTATTCAAATCACCAATCCTCTTTTCAAACAATAATTTTTCCAAAAATTTATTAATATTACTTTAAAATTTAACCTCAACAATGTTAGAGGTTTACTTGACTGAATACAAGGAATTTTTTTGTTTTGTTTCTTTGTGTTTTTCTCTTCAGCACTTGGATCATGAAAGTGTTTTAGCTACTGTCATTGATAGCAGTGGGCAGGATATTTCCCCTCAAGCAACAGGAGTTGGCAGAAAGCCCTACTGCGGTTATGAACATCAAACCTTGTCTAAGAGGGAGCGTTTGGAAGAGGACTCTTTGTTGGCAGCCTTGCAGAGCCATGAGCCATATATGGATTTGGTCCCATTTGTGAAGAGCACTGACCCCTCCTCTAGCTATTTTGTGATATTGAACTCTGGAGCATTCTTCAAGGTGGGGAGCCAGCTTGAGGTGCTGGTTCAAGTACAAGACTTCCAAGGGAGACCCAAAAAGTATGGTGGAGACTACTTACAGGCCAGAATCCACTCACCCAAACTGCAAGCTGGTGCAGTGGGGAGAGTTGTAGACTACCAAAATGGATTCTACAAAGTTTTTTTTACTTTGCTTTGGCCAGGCAAGGTGACCGTATCTATAGTTCTGGTTCATCCCAGTGAAGCAGTCCAGGTCCTTCACCATCTACAGGAGGTGAGGCCAGATAGGGTCTATTTTAAAAGTCTCTTCCGGTCAGGGAGGATTTCAGAGACCACCATATGCAATGTATGTCTACCAGGAAACCTTCCTGTGTGTAACTTCACAGATCTCTACACCGGGGAGCCATGGTTTTGTTTCCGACCAAAAAAACTCCCTTGTAGCAGCAGAATCAACCATTACAAAGGAGGGTACCTCAAGGGTCTTCTAACTACTGCTGAGAGTGCTTTCTTCCAAAGGTATGTGGTATAAAATGAAGCAATCACTTCTGATTTGGGCCAGTTCTTTACAAATCTACCCTTTGTTATTAGAAATGATTATTAATAATCATTATTATTAACAAAGATTATTAATGTATCAATATAGAACTAGAACACAACATACTATATAAGAAACATAATATTAATACAATATGTTATATGTTACATGTAATAATACATTAATATTAATATATTATTACATGAATAGAGTAATAATTATTAGTAATAACTATTAATAATAGTTTTCCTGCTATGGTTATGTTTTCCTTAAATCTCACCATACATAGTACAAAATAAAAGGTAAGCATGAAAGAGCATCCAGATTTATAGTCATTACTATATACATAAATATACACAAATGTATACATGTATACGCATCTCTATATAGATATATATGTGCTTTACATATGTATATTATCTATTTTCATGAAAATTAAGTGGATCCTGGTAAATCCATTTGATCTCTTTTTGTTACTATATGTACCTCCTGTTTGATATTTGTGCATATGAAAATAATTCATTTAGAGCATATTGGTACTGATTTTTTCTAAGAGAAATATAATATAATGTTCATTATATCTTTATTGTTTAATGGTGGGAAGGGAGAAGGAAGATTGACTTTGTTGGTAGTTGGAGGCGGCTGGTCACTAAAATAAAATTACACTTGTTAAAAAAAATTAGAGTTGGATTTTGCTCCTTTCAACTTTCTTTGTAAAATCGAATTTTCCTTTTTCCAATCATCGGGCATTAATTTTCTGTCCCTTCCACCTCTGAAAAAAAAAAAGGATTTTTTACAAGGTTTTGTTTAAACCTTGTAACAAATATACAAAACAAATTCCTGTTAACTTCTCAAATATGTGGTGTCTCATTCTATGATGATGTGAAGTTGACAGGGAGAGCGCTACTCACAGGATCATGTATTGGGAACTAGATGGAAACTTAGTTTTACAGATTTTACAGATGAGCATCTGAGGCCCAGAGAACTTAAAGAGACTTGGTTAAAATTACAGATATTAAATCACAGAGATGGAATTTGAATCCAGGTCTTTTGACTAAAAAACTATTATCCTTTCAATTGTATCTCTCCATGTAAATTCAATAAACTGTTTTTGTAGTTTGAAAATTGAATTAGGGGCAGCTAGGTGGCACAGTAAAGAGAGTACCAGCGTTGGAGTCAGGAGGACCTGAGTTCAAATTCGGCCTTAGACACTTAACACAAAAAAAACTAGCTGTGTGACCTTGGGCAAGTCACTTAATCCCAATTGCCCTCCAAAAAGCAAAAGGAAGGAAGAAAGAAAGAAAATTGAATTAAATATTTTTAAAAGACTGCTTGACCTCATGCACTGTGCAATGGGAAAGCACATGGAAAACCCACAATGCTGCATTAAGGTAACTTGACAATTATATCATAATAGTTACAACTACAAACAAATGGGCTTTAATTTTGGGTTCAAATCCCAGGTGTGCAAAATGCTTTCTTCTTATCTAACTGGGAAATTTATTTTTTAAATACATCCTAAAAACTAGCTGATTATTGTGAACAGTGTATTACTTAGAGCTATATTTTCATATTTCATTTGTAAGTTTATCTGAAAGTAAATTAAGTTCTGTGAATTCATATCTATGCCTTTGCAATTGAAGGTAAGCAACTGGGAAAAAACCGAGTGTTTACCACTCTCAACTCATAATTATTTCTTTTCCTCTTCAAGTGATATCAATATAAAAATGCCAGTTCGATCCAGTGGACCTGATTGGGTGACTGTGATTCCCCTAGGAGTAAAAGGTAAAGAAGGATTGAGTCCAGTGACATTTCTTTTAATTGTTAAATTGAACGCAGAAAATAGAATATGTATTTTTAATTTAACTTACTTGGGGCTCTTTTTTCATTGCTGTCATAAAACTTTTTCTCTCTCTGTTAATTTGTTTGTTCTCTGGCCACAAATAAAGATACAATTGAAGATACTGAAAGAACATTTAAGATTAAACAGAACGAAACATTTTAGACCTTTCATGTAAACTCCTAAATCTTGTTGTCACTGTTTATATGGAAGGCAACTTAATTTCTTCTGTTCCACATGAGCATCTGAAGGTGCCTGTGAGATATGTGGGAGAATGGAAATTTTTCAAGGAAAAGTGGTATTTAAAATGATAGTATTAACGAGTAAAAAGAAAATAGCCCCAAAGATTGTAACAAATGAAATGTATTAATTCAAAATAAGTATTATTAGTTGTAGAGACTTTGAAGAGGAATGCATGGATATTATCCAGGGAGTTTCCATATATATATTAAAAGTGACAAACTTCATTGTGCAAGAGGATAAATGAGTAATAATGTTATACACGATATCATACGTAACAAGGATCCTCAGCTGTTTCCTCCCCCCCCCCCCCAATCTTCTGAGCACATCAGTTTATTTAGTAATATTTATCATTTGTCCAGCAAACTGGGACCAGACCTCTTCATTAGGCCTGGACCCAAAATTCAGGGGGGAGAAAGACTTATATACATTAAAAACAATCAAATAATACCAGTTAATTAAAAAGAAACAATATAACATTAGGTAATCTGACTTCCAATTGGATGAAAGATTAGAGACTTTCCAAGTTTGGAGGGGGAGTAGGTACAAATCTTTGAATTCAGAAAAAGTTGTGTCCCTTTCCTCAAGTATCTAAATATTCAAGGAACCTTGGAAATAATAACTGATTGATTGGGAGGGGCCAGTTTTCAGATAAGATATATGGGTTGCCCTCAGTCATTTCCTAATGAGTAGCAACTTTTGGTTTCCTGTTGAAAAAGAACTTACTCAAATAAAATTTACCTTTAATGAAAATGGGTTAGTACGATTTTAGGGGGGTGGGGTTCAAAAGATTCAGGAAATCCAGATCCAGTCTGTCTTAGATGAGAGTTTAATTTGGATCTTGAAAAAGTGCTTAGTGATTGGCATGGCATTAATGAAGCTCCCTGAAAAAGGCCTCTGGAGAACAAAATTCTCTCTTCCCATACTAGGGATATCTTTGCTCAAAGGGTTCAACCTAATCTCTGCCCTCATTAAGATGCTTTCTTACTCTTATTTCTCTCACATGCTATTCACTTTCCAAATGATCTGATTAATGACAGATCCTTCAAATACCTTCTCTAACAGGGTTCTTTAGTGTTTCCCCTCACTAATAGAATCTTTAACAGTCCCCTCTCTAAAGGATCTTCCTGCCTCAGACTCACTCACTAATTGTGTTTCTTGTCCTCCTGCTTACAGGACTTCTCTAACATATACACAGACACAGACAGACAGACAGACACACACAGAGTACATAAACCCCTTGACTCTTTACCTTGTCTCATTTCTTCGACCATCTCCATCCCCACTTTTACCACCTCCTTTCATCTGTATTTAGCTTGGAAGTATTTTTTGAAAACTTTTCTTCCTGCTTCCCAGAGAAGTTCCAGAATGAGATGGCATTGCCTGCCAGTCATGCCTACCTACTGTTCTCTCCACCACATACTCTATAAAATAAATCAGTCAAATTAGAGGTTTCCTAGGACCTCTTCCAGCTCTGATTTCCTATGATTATATGAGTAAGCTCTCTGCTCTCTTTAGTTTGAAAGAGACTGCCATCTTTCCTCAATTTGTGAGGAAAACTCCTAAGAGGAGTCTAAATTTTGGAATGATTTGGTGCTTTATGATAGGAATATCTATATTCAGATACTGAGTCTACCATATATTATTTAGTATGAAGTATTAGGAGGGATGGACATGACCTCGGGAACTCGTGGAGATGAGAGTGGGAGTTTTGATGAAGGAACCAAACCAAGATGAGGATAAATAGGATAGTTTTGTAAAGGAGAAGTTGGTAGTGAATGTAAATAGAGTTGACAAGTGCAAAGTATAAGCATTGCATTGTAATAGTAAATTTTAGCATGAATGAGGTTGGTTGGGATTACCTGCATGACATGTGTTCTAGTGACCACCAGGGAGCACTGTAGCTCAAACTAATGTATACTTATGAAATGGTGATTTGGAAGACACTCACAATCTGGCATAGTGGTCATAGGGTCACAACTTTTTTTATGGCCACATCACTCACGTTTGACCTTAACCCTAGGGCACACCTAATGTTCCCCTCAAGGTAGGTCAGGATGACTAGCCACAATCTCGAGTTGTTCCAAGAATGGTCCCAGAAGACAGGATCATAAGATCCTGGAATATTGTAACTGGGAAAGGACATTAGAGTGAATCTTCTTCCTTTCACAGCCATGGAAATTCAGATGTGTTACTTGTCTACACAATTAGTGGTGTAGGAGGGGTTAACAAGCAGTTTTCCTTGAGGTAACTAGATGGTGCAGTGGGTAGAATGCTGGGGTCTCTCTAGTAAGGAAGACCTGAGTTCATATTTAGCCTCAGGTAGTACTAGCTGTGTGACCCTGGGCAAGTCACCTAACCTTTGTCTGCCTCAGTTTCTTCAACTGTAAACTGCCTCGAAGGGTTTTTGTGAGGATCAAATGAGAGCACATTTGTAAAGTGCTTAGCACAGTTCTTGGCACATGGCACATGCTTAATAAATAAGTACTTGTTCCCTCCCGTGCAAGTCTGGTGCTCTTGCTCCACAGCCTCTCAAAGGCTTCTGTGGAGTGTCTGATCTTCAGCTTGGGGTGGGGGCCTGCATTTAATGCAATTCAGTTCGAATTCATAAAGCACTATATGCTGTGGGCAAGGTATTCTACTAGGCATTAGGATAGTGATTCCTAAAAGATGTGCCACAAAAGCCCCTTCTTCAGAAGACTTCTACGTTCCTCAGCCTCCACCCCACACCACCCTGAGCCGAAGTTCGCTGCCACTGTCTGCTTCTCCTGGGCTGGTGTTGGGAAGTTGGTAGTTGCAGCTTTATCCCCAGAAGTGTTCATTTTGCCAACTTAAATTTTTTTTTACTTTTTTTTTTTTGGAGTTGGGAAGGCAGGGCAATTGGGGTTAAATGATTTACCCAAGGTCACAAGACTAGTTTTGTGTTAAGTGTCTGAGACCAGGTTTGATCTCAGGTCCTCCTGACTCCAGGGCTGGTGCTCTATACACTGTGCCACCTAGCCGCCCCCTCAACTTAAATATCAAATATGCCACAATTTCTCATGGCAAAGAATGTTGTGCCATGTACACAAGAAGTTTGAGAACTGCTGTGCTAGGGATACAAAGACAAAATGAAAGACAGTCCTTGTCCTCAGTGAGCTTACATTTTATGGGGAGGATACAACTTTTTGTTGTTCAGTTGTATCTGACTCTTCATGACCCCATTTGGGGTTTTCTTGGCCAAGATTTTGGAGTGGTTTGCCATTTCTTTTTCCAGCTCATTTTACAGATGAGGAAACTGAGGCATATGGGGTTAAGTGACTTGCCCAGGGTCACACAGCTAGAAGTGTCTAAGGCCAGATATGAACTCATGAAGATGAGTGCTTGTCTTCAGGCCTGGCACTCTATCCACTGTGCCACCTAGCTGCCCCATATAACTTTCATCCAGGTAAATAAATACATTATAGTTTGAGAGGGGAAGAGAGCACTAAGTCCTTAAGAGGACTCAGGCTGGATCAGAACTTCCATAGCTAGATTGTGATCAGGAAACAATGCAAACTTATCATGATAATAGTAACAACTGGGGCCAGAAACTCCTGGGTTCAATTCCTACCTCTGACATATACTGGCCGAGACCTTGGGCAAGCCCTCAGTGCCTCAGGCAGTTCTCTGAGACTACAGTGTTGCAAAGAAAGTGTTGATTTGCTTGGGTTTTCTCTTGGTAGCAGTTACCAGTGCCCCTTAGGTCTTCAGATAGCAGTTCAGCATTTTCATATTCCTTACTAGTGGTTTCAAGGTTTCCTTTGACATGATCATCGTGATCTTTCTCTTGTATCACCAGAAATGTGTATTGTCCAGCAGATTTGTCAAGTGTTAAGAGGTTCTCCATCATATATTAGATACATGCCCTGGAAAGATAATTTACCTCTCTATTGCTAGTGTAATAGCCACTCTTGGTACTACAGTACCAGAAAGAAAAATCATGGGCATCTAGGTGGTACAGTGGATAGAGTGCCAGGCTTGAAGTCAGTAAGACTGAGTTCAAATCTGGCCTCAGACATTTATTACTTGTGTGACCCCGGGTAGGTTATTTAACCTTATTTGCCTCAGTTTCCTCATCTGTAAAATGAACTGGAGAAGGAAATGGCAAACTACTTCAGTGTCTTTGTCAAGAAAACCCTAAATGGGGTCACAAAGAGTCAGATGCAACTGAAGAACAACTCAACAACAAAGCCCCTCAGTGGGTACCTTCCACCATCACTACTAATCTTTTATTTTTTTGACCCTTATTGCTTGATCTCTCTCCTGATGGCATCTGTGGATCATGTGAGGATAGTCTGAATCTCAAGTAGCTGTTTCTTCTTTAGAGTATTCAATTCCTCAAGAAGAGCCTCACATATTACTTAGTTTTTTGTGTTTAATTATCCCTCTTACCTTTTTTCTTCCTCTTTAATCTTCCTCCTTCCTACCTTATAACATAGATCAGGATTTCCTTCTGATTGTTTAGCTTGTTTTTACTCTGTTTATTCCTATCTTCTTGACTTTCCCAAGGAAAATTTCCCAAGTTAATTTGCTCAACTGTTTTTGATTGGCAGTTAGCAACTTTCTGCCCACGACCTAGTGCAAAGACATTGCCTAATCCCTTGGGCTTAGGAATGGATAGGATATAGGCCATCGATGAAAAGGATTCACTCTAATGTGTCTTCCAGTTACAATATTCCAAGAACCTTTGATTCTGTCTTTTGGGAACCCTATTGGAGCAACTCTGGTCAGTGGCTAGATATCCTGACTCACCTTGAATGGAACATTAAATGTGCGTTAAGGTTAAGGCCAAACATGAATGAGATAGAGGGATGAGGGCCTGAAGGAAAGGGAGACAGTATTATGTCAGTATTGTTTTCTACCATGTTTTATTGCATATTACTATATATATATATATGTAAGTCTGCATAGACATGCACACATAGATATGCTTACATATACATGCATATGGAAACTCTCAAAGAATTTTTGCAGCTTCTCTCTTTTAAAAATATTAAGAAGTCATATTTTCTCAGTTTTTGTTTAGTCTTTGGTCTTGCCAGAATGGAAAACCTTTTTTCAGTACTTAATCAGTATCTTCATCTGAAGTCCTTTTACCATTCTTTTTAAACTGCCTTCTAAAAGGAAACTAAGTCAGCATTCAAGGAGGAACTTTATTCTCCCTCAAGACAGAATTATTATTGTTGTTTGTCCTTCATTCTTGCAGAGGAAGAGGTAGCAATAACCCAAGGACTGGGCAACTAGATGGCTTGGTGGATAGAGCTTTGAGCCTGGACTCAGGAAAACTTGAGTTCAAATGTAGCTTTAGACACTTACCGGCTGTGTGACCCTGGGCAAGTTACTTAACCTCTGTTTGCCTTAATGTACTGGAGAAGGCAATGGCAAATCACTTCAGTATCTTTGCCAAGAAAACTTTGTGGACAGTATGGTCTACAGAGTCCCAATGAGTGGGACACATCTGAACAACAAGAACTGGAAGACCATGATTAATTCACTTAAAAAGCTGTAATCTAGTGAGTGGTGAGCTTGATTAATATAGGCTTTTTATCCTGTTCTGGAATAAAATGAGACATTCCTAGGTCATTCAAGAGTTAAAAGGTTTACTTAGCCATAGCATAGAAAGGATGTCCAATAAGGATATTCCAGCATTTAGTTTGGGTAGATATTCCTCCTCCCCCACTGGAAATGGATCATATGGTCAGCAGGGCGAGGTGTTTCCTGGGACTTCCCTTCATTCCAGAGTGACCCTTTTTCATGTCTTAAGTGACTAGGAATATATGTTAATTTAATGGCTACCAGGAAGCTGTATGTAGGGTGGTACAGGCTATGCCTTAATGCCTCCCACCCCAAATCGAGTTTCAGGCTGGGGCAGAAATCAGCCCTACCCATGTCGGTAGGGGAAGTGAGGAGGACCCATGGGTATACAGTGGTCCTAGCAGTACTTGCTTCCCTTCATCCATGTCTTGACTGGGTTACAGAGATAATTGTCCAGGATACACCCAAAGTTGTTACTTTTGTGATAGAATTGTTGCTTGGATTTTGTCTTCCTGCTTAATCTTTTTTTTTTTTAAGCAATTGGGGTTAAGTAACTTGCCCAAGGTTACATGGCCAGTTTTTTTTGTGTGGGTATTAAGTATCTGAGGCCAGAACCGATCCTGGGTCCTCCCGACTCCGGGGCTGGCGCTCCTACTCACTGCGGCACCTAGCCACCCCCCCCCCACTTAATCTTGATAGTGAAATTTATCTTTGTTCTTGAACCTTAAAAATGTTAATTCAAAAATGGTTTGGGTAGAGAGTTTTTAAAAATTAAAAAAACCCATAGCTTTTAAAAGGCAAGATGGAACTCTTTCCCTTTTGATTTTTATCTGTCTAAACATAGATACTTAGAATTAATTTCTTAAATTTTATTTTATATTCAGATCTGCATTCTCTTTCTTCCCTCTCTGTACTGTTTCTCAACAAGAAAAACAAAACCCATTATAAACATGTATAGTCAAGCAAAACAAATTTTCAGAAGTCTCATTCTGCACGTCTAATTAATTTAGTTAATAAATTTAACTCTGGGAAAATATGCTCAAAATGCAGAATACTGGTTTTTTTCTTCCACAAAATACAAAGTCAGTTATATTATGTGTTAAATAGGATTTTGTGGAATGGATTGGGAACTGAACCATTACTTAAAACTTTATACTTCTGGGCAGGTAGATGCCTTAGTGGATAAAGCACTGATCCTGGAGTCATGAGGTCCTGAGTTCAAATTTGACCTTGAATACTTATTATCTGTGTGATCCTGAGCAAGTCACTTAATCCTGATTGCCTCAAAAACCTTACTCTGGGAATTTTTACTCTGAGTTCTAAACAGCTGACTTATAAATGAATCACAACCTAATTATAGTTTGACTGAAATAAAAATATTGCATCCAGAATATGACTCCTGCCTCAGATGACCATTGGGGGGCAATATAGGCATATGTTTTCACTTTTCTGTTATTGTCACATCCCTGAAGAATGAGTGTCATGTACAGTAATTTATTTGATTTGCTTGACTTACTTCTGATAGTAAATATAATTAACATTTAATTGAAATAATTATTGTTTCCAATGTGAAATGCAGCATTCTTAATAATAATGCACCTGATATATAGTAGAAAAGCAAGCCTTATTCCTGAATAATGCCTCCAGTTAACCAGTATGAAACCTTAGATGCCTTAGATGTGTAAATTTAGATTCTGAGTTTATGAACAATTGTCACATGTCTAAGGAGGAGCTTTCACTCTATATCTGGCACAATAGGACATCTTTAGCTAAAGTTCTTCGGAAAGAATGAGAAGCAGAAGAGTTCTAAGTAGCACAGATGGTACCAAGAGCTCTAGGTAATAGTTGAGCAGTTATACATTTGTTTCTGTGAAAGAAGATATATTACATTTTATTTGCTGACTCTTAAGAGTTTGGATTTCAAACACTAGACAGTAGGTAGACATTCAGAGTGTCTTTTAGTGTGGAACTCGGATTCTGGAAGGAAGCGATGTAAAAGAGAATTCAAAACTGCTCATTAAAAAAAAACACAACTATTTCAATGAGTAATATAAGCAACCAAGTGTAAACCTGCAACAAAAATCCAAGGAAAAATAAAAAAATGTCTTGGAAGCATTTTTGTTTTCAAAGTACATTGAAATGTATTCTATTCATACCCCCTTCAGTCATCTGAAGCTAGAAGAGTACGTGGTTCTAGTTAGGGGAAATTTTCTGAAGGGGGCAGTTGATCTGGACATCAAGTGATAGGGACTGGTAGGATATAGATGGACGGAGGAAGAAGGATAATACATAAATACGGATGAGCAAAGAGAGGAGGGCATAGGATATAAATAGTAAGGGCATGAGTAAGTCCAGTTTCTCAGGAGCACAGAGTATTGAAGAAAAGTACAGTGAAATTACATTGTAAAGATAGGCTGGAGATAGATCATGTTTGAATAGATAGATTGAATGTCAGGCTAAGAAGTTTGATGTGTATTTGGTGAACAGTGAAGGTTTTGAGCTGTGGAGTGATATGATCCCTCCCATCCACCAGAAGGATGTAAGGTGTATATAGTATAGATTAGATAGAGGCTGGACTGGAAGCATAGAGACTAGATAAGAGGCCGTTGCTGTAATCCAGGTGAGAGACTACATATGTATAAAACACTGGACAATAGATGGGCTACAAGAGACAGTTTTATGCCCTCATCACTGGTTTACTATGGACTAGTTATATAATTTCTCTGCAATTCAGGTTCTCTATTCGTAAAGTACCTGTATAAGTTGGCATCTGCCTCTGGTGAGAAATGAAACATTGCCTGTCAAATGTTTTGAATCTGATGCTTCTATTCACATAATTGCTTCTTTTGATCTTCTTCCATTTCTTTCAACCATAATGAGAATGTACATACCCAGAGGAAAAATTCAACTGCTTTTATCTTCCTTTCTCCCCAGAGCATCATCATACTCACTTCACACCTGTAAGAACAATACTTGCGTGTAATGCAGAGCCTTCTGTGTGTGACTGGACAAAGTGAGGGGGATTTCTTTTAGGTGTTAGAGCAAGAATAAAAAGTTACATGTATATCAACACATCTATGTCATCACACTGGGAATTTTTGTTCTGGCGTCTAGGAGATTTTCAATGCCTTTTTTTTTTTGTCTTTCCAGAAGCAAATGACCCTGAACCCTCTCAAAGCATGGAAAACTCCCCTTCTGGCTATTATTACAAAAACCAGTGGAGGCCTAGAAAGTTCAAGATGCACCAGTTTAATGAGCCTGACAACATTACAGAATGCTTACAAGGAAAAATGATCTATTTATTTGGTGACTCTACCATAAGGCAATGGTTTGACTATCTGATCACATTTGTTCCAGGTTGGTACTTTGGTTTTTCTAGCAGATACTTCTGCGATATAAGGAATAATTGTACATATAGCCAGGTATTTGGGGGCAGGATGGGGAAAGCATTCATGTAGGATAGAAAGGTGATGGCCTTCCCTCCTCACTAGAGAGGTGGGGAACTATGGGTACAGAATGTTGTACATGCTGTCAGAAGAGATTGTTGTCTTAGCTGGTTTTGCTTAACTGATTTTCTTTGATACAGGAGGAGGTTCTTAGGGTGAGAGGGGGAGAAGAGAATATTGGGAAGTGATTGTGATAGTAACAAAAGACATAAATAAAATGTTTAAAAAAGCAGAAAATAGTTGAAAGTTATCTAGTCTCAGTTCAAGAAAAAATGTCTGGTAGCTGATGTTACTAGGGGAAAATACAATGTTTTGCAGAGAACTGTGAGTCAGAGACCAGAGTTCTGATTGTAACTGCTGCTAACTAGATCTGTGACCTTGAAAGAGTCAGTTTCTTCCTCTTTGAAATGAAACGAAAACATTATAAGAATAGTATAGTTCCTCACATGCATATAGTTCTCTATTGTATATAAATGCTTTTCTCATAACAACTGTGGTGGGGAGGGCTGAGGGGAGGGTTGATTTAGTTCTTTTACTAAAATCATTCCAATACCCTCAGGTAGAAGGAATTTTCAAGGTGCTTTTAAAAACAGTCCAAAAGGTAAGAACCAATAAAAACCACTGGCAAAGAAGTTTAAAGAAAAGCAGCCATTAAGGAGATTACCTAGGGTCTCAGGAGCTTGTCAACAAAGTCTCAAAAACCTCTTTGATATTTCTGTTGCCCAAAGGACCCATAGCTGGCTGTCAGATCAGTCCACCTGGAAGCAAAGTTATACACAATTTCCCCGGGTCTGCAATCACAACTTTCTTGTTTACAACATTGCTGTCTGGTATTGTGAGAGTGTGGAGGGTTAACTCACACCTACCTAATTTCTGTCCCACAACAGTAACCCTGTGAGGTAGTCAGGGCATTATCCTCATTTTACAAGTGAAGAAACTGAGGCATAGAAATGTTATATGAGGGATGGCTAGGTGGCTCAGTAAATAGAGCACTGGCCCTGGAGTCAGGAGGACCTGAGTTCAAATCCAGCCTCAGACACTTGACACACTTACTAGCCATGTGACTTTGGGCAAGTCACTTAACTCCAATTGCCCTCCAAAAAGCAAAAAAAAAAAAAATGTTATGTGATTCATTCATGATTATAGCTAATGGCAGTCAGGATAGGAACTCAGACTTTCTGGGTGCATGTCCTGTGGTCTGTTTTTTTTAAAAGCAATTGGGGTTAAGTAACTTGCTTAAGGTTACACGGCCAGTTATTTCTGGGTGTGGTGCTAAGTATCTGAGCCTGGATTCGATCCCCAGGTCATCCCGATACTGGGGCCAGTGCTCTTACTCGCTGTGCTACCTGGCTGCCCCATGTCCTGTGGTCTTTCTTCTGTACTCCATGGCTTTTCAGATGATCTCTTAGTCTAAGTTTCTATGATTTAATTATGCAAAAATGTTGGCATCTTCTAGACCTTTGATTGGTTCATTTCCCAGCTTTACTTGGGAAGCAAGCAGGGAAAAGCATTGACATTAGATTTGTAAGCTCCTTGAGGGCAGGGATTGTCTGTTGGCTCTTTTTGTATCCTGTTGCTTATCATAGTGCCTTGTTCATAGTAGGTACTTAATAAATGTTTATTGATTGATTGACAGTTTCATGGTGGCTCTCTGCCTGGTCCACCACCATGTTTTCTCTTTTTCAACTGCCCTAATGCTGTAGATCAGCTAGGGAGAGGATTAACACGTACTAGAGAAATCTCTGGCATCTGCATTCTTCTAAAGGCCACAGAGCATCTATCCAGGATCAAGACTAGACATAGTAACTTTTTTTATTTGCCAACCACATGTCTTTTTTTACTTCTTACCTCATGGTGCTTTGGGTAAGTGGAAACGCTGCCCTCCATTAAATAAGATGCTAAATGGTTTAGGAGGGCTGTGTGTGTAGAGAATGAATTTGGGATTAGATTGAGGATGTTGTGAATTCTAAGGTTAGTTTTGAACCTCTTTCTAGTCTGCTATGTGTGGTTATCACTTAATTTATTGCATCAGAATGCTTATTGAAAGAGGCATACTCTCTGTTGCTTGGGGGGAAAAAGCTGCAATTACTAATTTATTTTTACAAAGGGAAGGAAGAAGTAGATCCTACCATAAAAGGAGAAAGAAACTCAGGTTTTTTTTTTTTTTTTTTAAGATAGTGATACAGCCTAGTCTAGTTTCAGAGAGCACAAAATCGAGAGTTCAGAGCTGGGGAAAACAGTGTGTGATTCCTCTCTGTTTTCCCTCCCACACATTCATTTACTCAATCAATCATTAATCACTTTTCCCTCTCAAGTCTCTCTCTGAAACATCTCTTACATCTGTCTTTTCCACTCTACTGGTACCATCAAAAATCAGCCTTTCGATCTCACTTGAATTGTTGCAAGCATCCTCGCTGGTTTCCCTGTCTCCTGTCTTCTCTTTCTCTAATCCACCTACACACAGGTTTCTGTGCACAAGGGTGTGGGGAGTTCAAGGGGGAGTGAAGGGAATAAGCATTTATAGAGGACCTACTATATTGCATTTATTATGTGCTAGGCACTATGCTAAGCAGTTTACAATTATTTCATATGATCCTCAAAATAACCTTGGGAGAGAGGTGCTATTATTTTCTCCTCATTTTTACATTGAGAAAACTAAGTCAAACAGATGTTAAATAACTTCTAGGGTCACCTAGCTAGTAAGTGTCTGAGGTCAGATTTGAACTCACACATTTGTCTCCAGATATAGAGCTTAATCTGTGTCACCTAACTGTTCAAATGACACTTGGTGCAGGAGCACTATCTTCACTCCACTGCTTATCAGCCTTCAATAGCTCCCTATTACTTATCAGATATATAACAGAATCCTTTACCTTATATTCTGTATCCTTCACAATCTGGCTCTGACTTATTATTTCAGATTTAACTTTCATGTACTTTAGGCTCCTGGACAGCTATGTGGCACAGTGAACAGAGTGCCAGGCCTGTAGTTAGGAAGACTCATCTTCCTGAGTTCAAATCTGGCCTCAGACACTTCCTAGCTGTGTGACCCTGGGCAAGTTACTTAACCTTGTTTGCCTCTGTTTCCTCATCTATAAAATGAGCTGGAGAAGGAAAGGGCAAACCACTCCAGTCTCCTTGCCAAGAAAACCCCAAATGGGGTCACAGAGTTGGATATGACTGAAACGACCTACCAACAACAATGCCCTAGACTCCTGCCATCTTTCAAAGACATTCCATGCTTTCCCACCTCTGCTCATACTGTTCTCTATGTAATTCCTTACCTCTTTCCTGATTTCTGTATGTTGGCAGCTTACCCATATTTCAAAGCCCAGTCCAAATGCCTTCTCCCTCAATGAGGCTTTTTCTGATTTACATAGCTGATAGTATTTTCTCTTATATCTGATCTGAAAACACTTTAAAAAACTTCATATTTTAATTTGTTTTAAATTCAACTGTGCCACATATCTCAGCTCTGTGTGATAGATTGTCTCAATTATCAGGATAATATATAGATTATCCTATAGAGACCCATAGGCTCACAGATCCAAAGCTGGAAGAAATCTGAGATTATTCCAGCAACTAACTTTTACAAATGAGAAAACAGAGGCCCAGGGAAGGAAGTTAAGTGACTTGCCTAAAGTAACACACGTTAAAAAGCTTTGAAGGTAGCATTTGAACCCAGGTCTCTTGGTTTCAGAGCCAGCCCTTGTTCTGCTATTCCACAGCACCTTCTTTGGGGTGTGTCTTTCTCTCCACTACCTAGTACTGATGGGTACTGTTTGTGGAATGATTGAAAACATGAAAACCATCAAGAAACATTAACTATCTACAGTGGAAGTTTGTTTATAGTACAGGTGCCAGGTACTGAACAAAGTCTGTTGTCATAGCCCAGGTCTGGTAGGAGGTTAAAAGCCTTTAGCTTTCTTCCAAAACTGGTTGGTCTTTTCTTTTGTGACTGAGAGGCATCAGAACCATCTTGATTGGTTTTGTGTTCTATAGCCATCAGTTGTTATCTAGGTAAAGCATAGTCCTGGTAATCAGACATGATCCATTCAGAAGGAAGAATGGGATTTATTAGTTTTGGGGGACTTCAGCTTTTATTCCGTTTAAGTGTGGCTGGAAGGTAAACAGTAATGAATTAAGTGGGAGGATTAAGAGAGGCCAAGGACTGCCCAAGACAACATTTCCTAAACTAATTTGGTCACAGAACGCTGTTGTGTTTGAAACTGACTTAATAAATACTGATCCAGGGAGACTGAGAGTATGAAAGGTTCCACAAATCAAATGGGATAGCTGGGTAATCTTGGAAGCATAATAGAGGAAATGAAGTTTATTTTCAATGACCCCCCCACCCTTGCCAATTGATGTCAGTACTAAATGTTTTTATTATGGACACCTTCTTAAAGGCATTAAATTAAATATCTAGGATTACAAAGGAAAACAATGATATTGAAGTACAGTTATCAAAATATATTAAAATAGCCAAGACTAAGAACTCTTGGATGTAGGGATTCAGAGGAGGAGTATTATGGCATTGCTGAGGGCTGGGGAAACCTGAGGTTTTGAAGAAGAGATACTATGTGCATTGGACCATGACGAAAGGGTAGGGTTTAGATAATGAGACTGGAAGGAGTAAAGTATTTCTTTTAGCTTGAGAGTTACTGATCTTTTTGCACCTGTTTGAGAGACAGATTTCTCTTTAGGGAAATTGACCTGGCCACAGTGTGAAACCAATAGATGAAAGACATGTCATTATTTCCTTGTTTCGTTTTCTTTTTCCTTTAATTAGTCTTTTGTTTTTACATCCCTCCCCCAGCACCCAGCAAGCCAGCCCCTGTAACAAAGAAGTAAAGAGAAAGAGAACAAAAAAAAGCAGTTCAGCAAAACCAATCAGATGTTGACCATGTCTGCCAGTATATGAAGTAGTCCATATCCATAGTCCCTCCCTTTGTAGTGAAGGGAAAGAGGTTCATTTTCTCAACTATTCTCTAGGGTCAAGCTTAAGTATAGTCAGACAGCGTTCATTTTCATTGTTCTTTCCATTTACATGATGGCAATCATTCTTTATATTATTTTCCTGGCTCTGTTTATTCCACTCCAAATCCTCCTTTGCTTTTCTGAATTCATCATGTTTGTTATATTTTATGATGTAGTAATAGTCCATTATATTAATGTGTCACAATTTGTTTAGTTATTCTACAATTTATACTTTCCTCCATTTTCAGTTCAATGAGCAGTTCCATAGCATTTGCTGTGTGCCCAGCACTAATTCTCTGCCCTTATTTAACACTAGTGCCTTTCCTCTGTTGAATATTTCCAATTTGTCTTGTATCTATATTATTTCCCCCATTAGATTGTGAACTCCTTGAAAGTAGGGACTGTCCTTTGCCTTTCTTTGTTTCCCTAGGGCTTAGCATGGCACCTAGAACATAAAAGATTCTTAATAAATGCTTATATAAATAAATGGTTAATAATAAGCCTGTCTTACAAAGTTTACATTTCACTTCTTGGGACAATGAAATGAAAGTAGCAGGCAGATTTTCTTGAATGCAGTAACCGCCTAATACAGCAAGGTTTCTTGGTCTGGTGGACAATGTTACACTTAAATGAGCTTTTATTTTTTCCTCTAAGGAGGAGCTATGGATGCAGAAAACCTCAGTGGTCACATTTCTTGCAATTGAACTTTTTTTTTTTTTAAGTAAGTTCAGTCTTCAACTATATTAGAGTAATAAGGTAATAGGTTTAAAGGGGTTAGTAGCATCGTAAATTTAGAACTGCAGGGGACCTCAGAGGCTTATCGATGATACTAGCTCCTTTTTTTTCACGAAACTGTAAGTCATGTGACTCACCCAAGGTAACATGTAATAAGTGGCAGAACTAATAGTTGAAAGCAGGCTTTTTCAATCCAAATTAAAGGCTCTTTCAACTATACCACCCCAGTGAAGCATTTTCTTCTTCCATTTCCTTTGTAAATAAATAAATACTATCCAAGCAAACCCTTCCTCTTCACATTTTAGAAGTTCCTAGTGGACAACTTTTATTTTGTTTTCATTCAGATAGACATTCTTTGATTTCTTTAGGTAAGTGGGGTAAGAGAGAAAAGTATTCTATTTTTATTGTTGAACATCTTTATGCAAATATATGTTTCAGATTTGGTGGAGTTTAACCTGGGCAGTCCTAAAAATGTGGGCCCCTACCTCGCAGTGGATTTGAAACACAACATTTTGCTGCGATACCGCTGTCATGGGCCTCCCATCCGATTCACTACTGTCTTAAGCAACGAGCTACACTATGTGGCCAACGAGCTGAACAGGATTGTGGGAGGGAGGAGCACCGTGGTGGCCATAGCCATATGGTCTCACTTCAGCACCTTCCCCTTAGAAGTTTATATCCGGCGATTGAGAAACATTCGCCGGGCAGTTGTCCGGCTCCTAGACCGAAGCCCAAAGACTGTGGTAGTTATCCGAACAGCCAATGTCCAAGAACTGGGGCCTGAAGTTAGCCTTTTCAACAGTGACTGGTTCTCCTTTCAGCTGGACACCATTCTAAGGAAGATGTTCTCGGGGGTAGGCGTGTACTTAGTGGATGCCTGGGAGATGACGCTTGCCCACTACCTACCACACAAGCTGCATCCAGATGTGGTGATTGTCAAGAACCAACTTGACATGTTCTTGTCTTTTGTATGTCCAGCGAAGACTTAACTTCTCCCTTTGGGGAGTCCTTCTAGGGGTATTGTTGGCATTAAATTGAGTGAAAAGTGTTTCGTTCTTGTGTTCATATATTTCCTGGGTTTGGCCTGGCAGGTAGACTTCCAAGTATTTTATATTGTCTATAGTTATTTTAATTGGAATTTCTCTTTCTATCTCTTACTTATGGGCTTTGTTGGTAATATATAGAAATGCTGATGATTTATGTGGGTTTATTTATATCTTGCAACTTTGTGAAAGTTGTTAATTATTTCAAGTAGTTTTTTAGTTGATTTTCTAGGATTTTTTAAGTATATCATCATGTCATCTGCAAAGAGTGATAGTTTTGTTTCCTCACTGCCTATTCTAATTCCTTCATTTTCTTTTTCTTCTCATTGTTAAAACTAACATTTTCAGTACAATATTGAATAATAGAATGATAATGGGCATCCTTGTTTCACCCCTGGTCTTATTGGGAAGGCTTATAACCTATCCCTATTACAAATAATGCCTACTGATGGTTTTAGAGGTACTACTAACCCATTTTAAGAAGAGCTCCATTTATTCCTATGATCTCTAGTGTTTCTATTGAGATAATCATATGATTTCTGTTGGTTTTGTTATTGATATGGTCAATTATGCTGATAGTTTTCTTAATATTGAACCAGTCCTGCATTCCTGTTATAAATCCCACATGGTCATAGTATATGATCCTGGTCATATATTGCTGTAATCGCCTTGCTAATATTTTATTTAAAATTTTTGCATCAATATTCATTAGGGAAATTGTTCTATAATTTTCTTTCTCTGTTTTTGCTCTTTCAGGATTAGGTCACATTTGTGTCATAAAAGGAATTTGGTAGGACTTTGCCTATTTTCCCAAATAGTTTAAGTGGTATTGGCATTAATTGTTCTTTAAATGTTTGGTAAAATTCACTTGTAAATCCATCTGGCCCTGGGGTTTTTTCTTAGGGTTCATTGATGACTTATTCAATTTCTTTTTCTAAAATGGGTTTATTTAATTATTCTGTTTCCTCTTTTGTTAATCTGGACAATTTATAATTTAAAAAAATATTCATACATTTCATTTAGATAAATGCCAGATTTATTGGCATTCAATTGGGCAAAATAGCTCCTCATTATTGCTTTAATTTCTTCTTCATTGGTGATGAAAGCACATTTTTCATTTTTGATGCTTGCTTTTTGGTTTTCTTCTTTCTTTTTAAAATCAAATTAGCCAAAAGTTTATCCTTTTTGCTGCTTTTTTTCTTAAAACCAGATCTTAATTTCATTTATTAGTTCAGTGTTTTTTTACTTTCAGCTTTATTAATCTCATCTTTGGTTTTCAGGATTTCTAATTTGGTGTTTAATTGTGTATTTTTAACTTGTTCTTTTTCTAGTTTTTTTAGTTGCTTATTGAATTCATTGATCTGTTCTGTCTCTATTTTATTGCTGTAAGCATTTAGAAATGTACATTTTCCTCTCAGTACTGTTTTGGCTGCATCCTGTAAATTTTGGTATGTTGTCTCATTATTATCATTCTCCTTGATGAAATTTTTGATTGTTTCTGTGATTTGTTCTTTGACCCTCTCAAAGTTTTAGTTTCCAATTAATTTTTAATCTATCTTTCCTTGACCTTTTGTTAAATATAGTTTTTATTGCATCATGATCTGAAGAGGATGCAGTTAATATTTCTTTCTTTCTGTATTTGATTATGAAGTTTTTGTGTCCTATTACATGGTCAATTTTTGTGTAGGTGCCATGTACCACTGAGAAAATGTATATTCCTTTCTATCTCCATTCAGTTTTCTCCAGTGGTTTATCATCTTTAACTTTTCTAAAATTCTGTTCCCCTCCTTAACTTCTTTCTTGCTTTTTTTTTGGTTAGATTTCCCTGGTTCTGAGAGGGGAAAGTTGAGGTCCTCCACTAGTATAGTTTTACTGTCTCTTTCCCCCTGTTACCATAACTCATTTAACTCCTTTAGAAATTTGGATGTTATACCATCTGGTGCATATATATTTAGTATTGTTATTAATTCATCATCTATTGTTGTCTTTTAGCAAGATGTAGTTTCTTTCCTTGTCTCTTTTAATTAGATCTATTTTTGCTTGTAATTCTTCTGAGATCATGATTGCTGCTCCTTTTTTTTACTTCAGCTGAAGCATAATATATTCTGCTCCACCCTTTTACCTTTATTCTGTGTGTGTTTCTGCTGCAAATGTTTCTTGTAAACAAAATATTGTAGGATTCTTGTCTTTAATCCACTCTGCTATCTACTTCTGTTTTATGGGAGAGTTCATCCCATTCACATTCACAGTTATGATTGCTGTGTATTTTCCCCGATCCTATTTTCCCCCTGTTTATACTTTTGTCTCTCTCCCCTTTCACCCTATCCTTCCTCATGTCACCTCCCTCATTCTGCCCTCCCTTCTATCAGCCTCCCCACCCCATCTTTTCTTGTCCCCCTCCTCTCCTACTTTCCTATAAGGTAAGATAGATTTTTATACCCAGCAGAGTGTGTATGTTATTTCCTCTTTGAGTTGTCATTAAATTGAATGAAAATGTCCTTTTCATCCTTTACTCCATATGGAAGCTACAGTTGGAGAAATGACTAAAAAGGCTCTACTTCATGTAATAGCTTTATATGATAGTAAGGAGAGGGCTTTTATAAATTCAGGTATTAATTCATGCCTTTTTAGCTGTGGGAATACCATCTCAAAATAATGGCAATAATGTCATAAGTATCCATTCACCATATCAACATTGTGACCAAAGAGCAGGGGTTCTTAATTCTGTGTGTGTGTGTGTATGTGTGTGAGGGATAACTTTAGCATTCTGTTGAAGCCTATGGATTCATTGTCAGAATAATGTTTTTAAGTGTGAAAAAAAAAATACATAATATTAGAAGTAGTTTTCAAAATATAAAAAAGTCACTGACCCCAAGTTAAGAAGCCCTGCCAAGAAGATAATTAATATATTTGTTCAGAAAACCTTTTTTTGCAGAGGACTGCTGTTCTCAAGAGTGTAATATGTAAATTAGTCTAGGTGATGAACAGACAACTTTGGTTACAAAAGGAGTATTTCTAATCTCAACATCAGGGATAGTTGAGCACCTTTGAGTGCTATGAGTGAATGTTCTTATCCAGTATCTTAGGAGATAAGGCTAAGATATAGTTTTTGTGTCTTCTCTGAGCATGCTGGAGAACATTGGACTACTTTGTGTTGGGAGATCCTCTTCTTGATCTCTTAGTGAAATGCCTTGAAAAAGCCATTATGCTTAGTAAAACTTTTATTTAATGATCTTTTAAATAAGAAAATGTATATTTATACATACACACACACTATTTTCTGCTTTTCTGTTATACAGCATATGCTATTATCAGATAACTGAAGCAAAAGAAAGTTAATAATGTGAAGACAGTGATCATAAAACAAATACTCTAAATTGATGCTTGCACTGTGTGATTATGTCTAATAGATTCAGTTACATATGCCACAATAATTTACTCAACAATGACCAGTGGCTGCTGTCTATTATTAATGTTCTCAAGTTTTAGACTTTTTAAAGATTTATCCTTCCATAAAGAAAGCTAATGATTCACATAAAGTTGTGGTGACAAATTCCATAGATTTAAAAAAGAAACTTTATTTATTTATTTTTTGTCTTTATTAATTTGTTTGTTTACTTTTAGCTTACAAGATTCAGTTCCACAATCCCTTGAGTTTCAAATTTCCTCCCCCTTCCTCTCCTTGCCTCCTCACCCTGCAATGGTGGCATGCAATCAAGTATAGGATCTGCAAATACTTTCACATTAGACATTAGTCAGCTTGTAAAGAAGGATTATAACTGATGGACTGAACAGTGGGAAAGAGGAAACAAAGCCAAAAAAGAAAAAGAGCAGGTAGTTTGCTTCAATCTTCATTCAGACTCTGTAGTTCTTTCTCTGAATGCAGACATCTCTCTCCATCATGAGTCTTTTGGAGTTGTCTTATAACCTTGAATTGCTGAGAAGAGTCCAGACTATCAAAGTTGGTCATCACACATATGATGTATCTGTAATTGTGTACAAATTTCTCCTTGTTCTGCTCTCCTCACTCAATTATTTTTAATTATTACTATTATTTTGGATGCCATATTGAAGTTTGAAACCACAGTCTCTTTTGAGGCAGAAAATTTAATGTGCCTGGCATATACCCTCTGTTGTTTGGCAATAAAAGCTGCTATTTCAGCTTATTACTAATTGGGGTTTTTTTTATCATTGAATCATATGAATTATAACAGTAACATATACTGACTTTTTAAATTAATGAGATTAACTCATTTGGGACCAGTAACCTTCTGGGCTGTGTCCTTTAAATGCTATGCAAGATAGACCATCTTTTTACAGTCAGCAATGTAATACTGCTGGGGGAAAGGCCAACAAACAAATATACCAAGATACTGATAGTGAAAAGAGAATGGTTATGTAAAGATTAGGAAATAATCTCTGACCTTCATTATAATATTGTTTATAACCTTGCATTTAAAAGATATGGAGAAACTAGAAAGAAGGCATAAAATAGTTGCTTAATTAAGTTAAAACAGGAATAATAATAGCTGACTTTTGTATATATAGTGCTTTCAGGTTTGCAAGATTCAAATTTTTTTCTAAATGGATCTTATGAAGAAAAGTTGGAGGATGGGGGTTGTTAGAGTGAAAAAAAAGTTATTTAATTGTTAGAGCATATGAAGGCGATGCTACTGATCACCCTACCTGCTGAGAACTAAACAAAAGGATTTAAGTAAAAAATGCACTTAAATCAGAAAAGATTTCAGGATAGACTTAAACTAGCATTATTTTTAAGAATAAACATATTCTATTTTTATTTCCAAATATATTTTCCCCATCCTCTACCCAGTAATCCATTCCTTGTAATGAGTAAAAAAGAAAGAAGGGGAAAACAATTAGCCAAAGTAATTAATACATTACCCATTTTGACAATATGAACTGTTCTATACCTCTACAGGTTGGCCACCTCAGCAAAGAAGAGAGGTGGAATTTCTCACAACTTTTTGGGGGGATAATCTTGGTCATTAAAATTATACAGCACTCAATTTCACCTCTTTGTTTCTTCTTTCTATTTACATGGTAGTCAGCCAGTCAATCAATGAACATTTATGAAGTGGCTATTATGGGCCAGGCTCTGTGCTAAGAACTGGGGTAGAGAGAGGAGCTGAGGGGTGTACAAGTAAGGCAGAAGAGAAAGTCTCTGTTCTCAAGGAGCACACAACTAATGGGGGACACAGCATAGGAGCAACTACGTACAGACAAGCTAATAATAAATGGAAATAATTAACAGAGGGGAGACACTGGAATTAAAGGAGACTGGGAAAGGCTTTCTGTAGAAGGTGGGATTTTAGATGGAATTTAAAGGAAGCCAGGAGGCAGAGATGAGGAGGTGGAGAATCCCAAGAATGAGGAAAATGCTTGGAGTCAGGAGCTGGAATGTCTTGTATCACTGTGTGTGCCCTGTACATATGGTATTCCTGGTTCTGCTCACATCATTCTACGTCAGTTCATGTACATCTTCTAAATGAACTTCAATTGTGATTTAAGAGATGTATCTTAACTTAAGAACTTCTTGGTTTAGTGAGGAATAATACCGGAATGGATTTGGCATCTTTCTCTGAAGAGATTTAAGATGAAAGTGTAGATTGGGGTAGCTAGGTGTCTCAGTGAGTAGAGTGCTGGCCCTGGAGTCAGGAGGACCTGAGTTCGGATCCAGCCTCAGACACTTACACACACACACAAACAAACAAACAAAAAAACCTAGCCATGTGACCTTGGGCGACTTACTTAAACCCAATTGCCCTCCAAAAAACAAAAAAAAAAAAACCCCAAACAGAGGGTAGACTTTGTACTGTCTTTCTGGGATCATTTAGATATTCACCTGCTCCTCCAGATCCAACTTCAAGATTTTTTTAAAAATTCAGTACAGATTCTGTGATATCAGGCCACAGAGATTTGACTACTCCCAATTTCTTTTAGGTATTCTTCAATCATTAAAAGTGTGGTTCATTAGGAATTAAAAGAACCAAGTCCTGAACCTAACCTTACTACTACCTAACTGTGTGTGCTTGGGCATGTCATTTAAATTTCCTCTCTAGGACTCAGTTTTCTCTTCTCTCAGATGAAGGGGTTAGACTAGAAGAATTCTAAAGGCCCGTCTAGTTCTAACATTTTCTCTCTCTCTCTCTCTTTCTCTCTCTCTCTCTAACAGGGAAAATATGAAAAGGAAAAAACTCTAGTCTAAAGAATATTGCTTAAGCTGTCATCTAAACATTAACAATACAAGTTTTTTTCAAGTATAGTATCTTTCTCAAATCATGTTTTCAAAAAAATCTATTTTTATGTCCTTTAAATTATGATAACGAGGTACGGAATGACCAGCTAGGGTGTGACAGAGACAAGATTAGAACTGAGAGAGCTACCAGACAGATTCCAGTTATAAAGCATCGCTTCTATTATTTTGTTTCTGATACTTAAAATTACACCCTGAGGAATTGTGCTAAACATTGGTTTCTCCATATTTTAAAATGGATGTATTCCTGGGAGAGGTAACACATAGTTATTAGCACCTTGGTATAAATTAGTTTTGCTTCCCCTCCCTCCTTGTCAGAAGAGAGACAGCAGTGAGAGTATACAAAGGAGAGGGGAGAGGTGGGGAATGTTTTAGGGAAAGGCACATAAAAGGATTGTGGAGAATAGCAAAGTAAAAAGCTTTACCTACTGGACAGTTTAACCTGTTGACCGAGAGTGTAACTGAAATATTTTTTATTTAGAGAATGAAAACAGTTTAATCCATTTTTGCTTTAAGATTCCTGGGCTAAGTAAGAGGAAACTGGCTCATTTCAAGTATAAAGGAAGCCTCAGTAAGCAGCTCCTGATGACCGTTTCTGTACAAGGACACAGCATCATTTCCTGTGTGGTTACAAAGCCTGATTGCAACATGAAAAGGACCCTTTAAGAAAAAGGGGGAAATACAAAATATCTTATAGTATAAACCCCCTCACCCCACCCCTTCACTCTCCAAAAGGAAAAAGAATCAGCACTGAAACAAATTTAGCAAGAAATTCCTTCCCAGGTCTAATGTGTTCTCAAAATCAAGTCCCAGTTGCTATTTGATATTACTTTGAAAAGTGGGTTCTATTGAAAACTTGATTTTTATAATGTATCAGAAACAGTATATCTGACTTATGAATAACTTGCTTAAGAAATTCTTGGTCTTCTACTTTTTAACCTCCCTCAGCCTCAGTTTCCTATCTGTAAAATGGAAATAGAAATAATAAAGTAAGTAGTAGTAGGGAAAGGTAAAAATAAAGCACTTCACAGGGTTGTCATGAAGAACAAATGAGAAAACAAAATAGGAAAGGAATAAGCACCTATTATGTGCCAGACACTCTGCAAAACACTTTTACAAATGTTATCTCCTTTGATCCTTACAACTGTGAAGCAGTTGCTATTGTGACCCCCATTTTACAGTTGAGGAAACTGAGGCAGACAGGTTAAGTGAATTGCCCAAGGTCACATAGCTGGTGTCTGAACCTGGATTTGCGCTTATCTTCCTGACTCCAGGCCTATCCACTGCACCACCTATAATATATGTGAAAATAACATCTGTAAAGTGCTTTCCAAACTTTAAAGCTTTATATAAATGCTAGCTATTATTATTATCAATTAAGGCATACAAAGAGCTCCTATTTGCTTGTCATTCACCTTTTCTCATATTTAGATTTTTTTTTGGTAATACTATGCAGAAGGTGATAACTGCCCAGAGTTGCTCAGTCTACCTCAAAATTATGTACAGAATAATGAAACTCAAAGTGAATGTGAATCCCAATGAAATAGTGATGAATTAATACCATCAAATTTTTGACAGTTTATAATACATTAAAAAAAATAGCTTTCTTTGACTCCCCTGTAGCTTCGTTCCAGTCCAGGTTTTCTAGCAAGCCCCACTGGGGAATGTCCAAAACTCTTTCAGTACGAGCTTGGGAATTTCCACTTAGCTGAAAAAGTCCACGAGTCTATCGCATCCCCTCCCCTCTTCCCTACCCTCCTGGTTGCCCACGCAGTCACATATACATAAGTGGATGCCCCCTGTTGTACGGACTAACCCTGAGCTTCCCCCACCCCCACCCGTTCTTACAACTGGTGAATTAAGATAGTTCTTTAATACAAAGAGTCACAGAGAGATCGCTTCCTTCCGAGCAGGCTAGTAGAAAGGGCTCAGCAGTCGCTTAGCATGTAACCTCTAAAGGAAATTCAGATCATCTTACACTGGCTCATATTTGGCTTATTATCGCTGATTATACCTGGAAACAAATTCTTTGTTTTTAGGTATATGTATGACTTGACTCTTCAGACATGAAGGTATTGTTTTATTTTTATATAGAGCGAGTATTTAAAAGTGTCTTAAATGCTAATGTTTTTCTACCTTTTCCTATGATGACAACGGTTACTTAGAGAACAGAGAGCAACTCTGTGTGTGTGTGTGTGTGTGTGTGTGTGTGATCATGGAACAAAGAATTAAGGGAGGCAGACTTGTAGGAGATACTTAATGAATGAGTCACATTTTGTATTCTGTTGCGAATTGTGTCTGCTCCTATTGGCTAAAGGAAGAGTGATGGGACTGGTGGAAGCTGGTTGGAAGAAAAAGTGATGATTGTACAGTATCTCTAACATAACAGTTTGTTTATAATCAGTGATATAGTTAATGTCTTTAGACATAGTCATGCAGGAAGACATCTGGTTATTACTCAGTGTATTAATTTGAAAAATTGTGAATTTTTAAAGAATTTTTTTAATTGAGTAGTTCAGAGTGCTTTCTTTACAAGGCATTATTACATAAATCTTATAATCCTGTGAAGTAAGAGACAAGCATTTGCATGATTATTTTATAAATGAAGGTGATTGGGAATTACCAGTTCACAGACTTATAACAGTAATCTATATGAAATTATTTGTTTAGTTATATAAGTTATCCTTTGAGAAAATAATAGCCACTACTTATATAGTACTTTAAGTTTTGCAAATATTATTTGTTCTCACAACAACCATAGGAGGTATGTACTTTATTAACCACATTTTACAGATGTGGAAATGGAGGAAGATAGAAGTTAAGTAATTTGCCCAGGATCACTCAGCCAATAAATCTCTGAGGCTGGATTTGAACTCAGGTCTTCATATTTCCAGTTTAAGTACTCTATCCACTGTATCACCTAGATACCTTTATAATAAGAACATAAAATATAAGAAAGAATTTCCTGGACAGAACTGACTTGGAAGATTCTTGCCCAAGAAATGAAAACTCTTGATTTAAACAACAAGGTGGAGAGGAAAGATGGGGAACAAACATTTAATAAGTACTTATTATGTGCTAGGCATTGTGCTAAGCACTTTATATATATTATCTGATTTGATCCTCACAACAACCCTGGGAGGTAGATGCTATTATTATCCCTATTTTACAGTTGAGGAAATTGAGGCAGACAGAGGTTAAGTGATTTGCCCAAGGTCATATGGTGTCTGAGGTCAGATTTGAAATCAGATTTCCTGATGCCAGTTCCATCTCTCCATTTACTATGCCACCTGGCTGCCACAATAGCAATGACAACCACAACCCACAACACTCCCACCACTAACAACAAACACAAGCTAATGTTAAAACTGGCATCTAAAGAGAAGTTTCCTAACTAGGTAAAGTATTATTCCTTCATAAAGACAGGCAATAAGTATAACTTAAAGGAGGAAGATAATTTCTAAGGCCTTAATTATTCACATTAAGAGAAGAAAGAAATTACAGATATTATTCAAATCTGTAGATTATCCAAAAATCATTTAAAATTGAATGTAAATGGCATGATAAGCTCTTTTGGGCAGCATTTTGATCTCTCTAATAATATTTTGCTTAAACTAATGAGCATATATACAGTAGGTAGAAATCAATGGCCAGTAGAATTCGGGTTATAGGGCAGGGGGCAAAATCATTCTGGGATAGAAAGTTAGCTGAATAATTTCAATCCACAAGGCAAGTGAACTTCATGGATATTCAAGAGTTGGGTTCCTGCTATTTAAGTAGATGCTCTTTGAGGGGAGACCCTTCTCATGCTGAAATGGTCTAATTCTCTGCACACATCCTATAATAATTTTTTTTTGCAGCATTCCTTTCAGAGAACATAGATGCTGAGGATCTCCAGTCTAGCTTAGTTATCAATAGAAACTAACCTTGTGGTTGAAATCCCTTTTATCTGGATTTATGGAATTTGAGAATTTAGAGGAACAGAAAAAAAAGTGGGAGAACAATGGGATTGAGGAAAATTTTTTATTCCAGACTGTTCCTAGACCAAACATTGATTGTTTCTGAGAAATAAGAACAGTTTCCCTTGGGTTAACAGCTGGCTACTGCTTTTCACATGGTGGTTTCCCCCCCAGGTTTACAGGAAGCTTATGAGGGAGTAGTAGATCTTCATCTTGTGGCTTGAATGGCCTGTTGCTGAACTCCTGAGGGTGAAAGCAGTGGATGGTTTCTGTCAGACCAGAGTAGGTCACTTCCTGGGTATCTGTTGGTCTATTCCTCAAAATGAACACTGGAAAGAGTTTTTTAATAAATCATGGATTTAAAAAAAAAATCACAGTTACAAGTTTTACTGTGAAATGTTTAAAAATACCCTTCCAAGATATGATTAGTGAATGCCTAGAAAAGGAAGTGGTGATTACCAAAAGGTAGCGTGGCATGGCTTTATCATGATAGGCCTTGCTAGAGTAACCTTATTTTCTTGTCTAGGAGGTTTGCTTACTAAACCAAGAGATCAATCAGGAGCATGCTATAGGTTTTATCTAAGCATTTGATAAAATATCTCATACTACTCTTTCAGAAACAATGAAGTCCTGTAGATCAGACGATAATGCAAGTAGATGGATTCAATACTGGTTGAATGGCTTGGACCCAAAGAGTGCTCATCAGTGGTTCAATGTCAGCTTGCCAGAAGGTCTCTAGTGGAATGCTCTGGATATCTGTACTTGGTCTTGTACCATTTAACACTTTAATCAGTGACTTGAATAAAGGTATGGATGATATTATGCTCTTCAAACTTGCCTGTGTCCCAAAGCTGGAATGGATAAGTAACCACACATTGAATACAAAAACATCTTGACAAATTGGAGCATTTGACTGAATATAATCAGATGAATTTCAAAAGAGATCGATGTTCATACAGTTTACATTTGGGTTAAGAAAAATTGGCTTCAGATATATTAGGATGAATAAATCAATGAGAAGGCATTTATTAAATACTTACTACATTGTGTTATGTCCTGGGTATACAAATACAAAAATAAGATGGTCCCCACCTTCAAGGACCTTATATTCTGATAGGGAAAGACAGTACATATAGGAGGGTACAGCTGCAGGGTAGGGAGATGGCAAGGCCCAGAGGTACTTAGTATGCATAGTTACCATGGATGGCACATCACAGAAGTTTGGAGGGCACAGTGTCAAGGCCTGGGTTTCTAGGGGGTTCTACTTTAGGGTAGAGGACAAAGCCTGGCAGTTTGGGGAGCAGAGTGAGAGGGCAGATGGCATGTGTTTCTAGGACAAAACTGCAGGGTGGATGGTAATACCCAGGTGTCCATTATGAATAAGTAATTATAGTTGGTGGTTCCCACATCAACAAAAAGGTTCATTGTGACTAGTTCCCAATTTACCAGTTTATGTATAGATATGTTCAACAATAGTCAGGGGGCAAAAGGGGTCTAGGTTCATGACTGTTGGAAAAGGAGAGAAGGATAGAGCGTCAGCACCTACTCTAGGCTCCCTCCCACAAGGGTGGGAATGGGGGTTGGCATCCATTCAAGAGGGGGAAAGCTGAAAGTGGGTTGGCATGAAGGTTGAGCACTAGTAGAAAGGATGGAGAAGAAGGGATATGGAGAGGGAGGAAGCTTTCTTTGTCCCACTGCTCACCAGCACTATCTTCCCTTAGCCTTCCCAGACCGAGAAGCTACCTTGGTAAGGAGAAAGGCAAAAAATAGTTATATAGCAATATGAAAAAAAAAATTCTGGGGTTCTGGTGGACGGCAAACTCATTCTTAGTTAGCATATGATATGGTAGCAAAAATAACCAAAAAACACCTGATGTGGACATGGACTGAATTAAGGTAGGCTTAGCTTTCAAGAATAAAGATGGGGTTACTCCTCTGTGCACTGCCCTGGTCAGACCACATCTGGGGCATTGCGTTCAGTTCTGGGTGCCACAGTGAAAGATAACACTGAAAAGCTGGAGAGCATCCAGAATGGTGAAAGGCACTAAATCCATGTCATATGAGGATCAGTTCAAAGAAATGTTGATGAGGGGTGAGGCAGGGTGGGGATTTGCATAACTCCCTTGGGTACAGATACAGATGCAGATGCAGATACAGATGCAGATGCAGATGCAGATACAGATACAGATGGGAGAGATACTAAACCTGGTCTGTTTAACCCTAGAGAGATTCAGACAACTGATAATGTAGTAGATAGAGTACAGGACCTGGAGTCAGGAAGGCCTGAGTTCAAATCCAGCCTTATATACTTACTGTGTGATCCTAGGCAAGTCACTTAACCTCAGATTCCTCAACTATAAAATGGAGATGATAATAATTCCTACTTTGCATGGTTCTTGTGAGGATCGAGTAAGATAATATTTGTAAAAAATAAAAGTGAGAGGTTGAGTGTCATGTATTCAGAACATCTGGTAGGGCAGAACAGTCAGGCTAGCAGAAAGAGTATGTGAGGAGGAATCAGCTTGGAAAGATGGGTTGAAGTCATATTGTGAAGGGCTTTAAATGCCAAAAAAGAGGAGTTTGTATTTTATCCTGGAAGCAGTAGGGAGCTGCTGAAGCTTCTGGAGCAGCTGTGTGAAAGATAGGTTGGAAAGGGGATAAGGGAGAGATTGTTTGCAGGGACTTCAGTTTTATTGTTGTTGTTCAGATGATTCAGTCATGTCCAACTCTTTATGACCCCATTTGGTATTTTCTTGGCAAAGACACTGGAGTGGTTTGTCGTTTCTTTCTCAACCTTATTTTGTAGATGAGGAAATTGAGGCAAACAGGGTTAAGTGACTTGCCCAAGGTCACACAGCTAGTAAGTGTCTGACGCCAGATTCGGATTCAGGATGGTGAGTCTTCCTGACTTCCTCAGAAGTCCAGAACTCTATCCACTGCACCACCGAGGTACCCCCAGGTATCAGTTAGAGAGCTGTTAAAATGTCTGGTTGAGAGATGATGAGGGCCTGAATTAGACTCATGAGAGTACAGAGAAGGAAACAGATGTGAGAAATGTTGTGGAGGTAGAATGGACAAGACTTGGCAACTGATTAGATATGAGGAGGTTAGAATTAAGGAAATCCCTCTGATTTCTATTCTGTGCTGGACCTTCCCTGTGAGCATAGCAAATACTTCGTTGAAGCTATGTTTCCCTGCCACATGCCTCATTTGATATTGATAATTATAGGGCAGTCAAAGCAACATTATTTTGATTGTAGCTTCTATGAAGGAAACTGGCATGATGTTAATATATACATTGAAGATGCCTTGTTGGAAAACCTCTAAGGTGATATTTTGTTCCACCAAATCAATTTTAAAAAATTCAACTACTAACACAATGGAATATTGTAGTTTCTTCCTCTTGGTCAATTGTGTAACAATAAAGATGTGGTCTACTGTTGAATTTTGTTTACAAAATCTTACTTGTTTCCTTCCCATATCTTCATCAAATATGCTCCCAATATATATTTAGAATTTTGGAGGTATCTGTCTGACACCATGGCCCCATCCCTGCCCAGTATCAAATTAAAATGTAATATTTAACAAAATAATTAAAAATACAATAGAATATTGATAATGCTAACATGTGGTTTTCTAAGTCAGTATGTGACTGTTGGGATTGTCACACATGGTTTAGTGGTCTCCATTTCTATTTGAATTTGACATTACTGAAGTAGATTATTATCATATAGATTTTGTTGAGATAAAAATTAGGCATATGGATCTTTTGTTAGTAATAATGAGGTCCATTATTTTTTCCAAGCATTTCTTATCCCTCTTCTTTTCAGACACCTTGAGAATTGGCCCTTAAATTAGCTCCAGATTATATCATCTCCTATGAGGACATCCTTTGCATAAACTTTGTCTGGTTTAGTTGCTTCTACTGTATCTGTTATCTTTGCTGCCATTTCTATTTCCTCATACAACATATTTGGGACTATGATATTATAATTCCAATGAGGTGCCTTTACTGTCATGGTTAGATAAAACAGCTATAGAAATATTGAAAGATCTTTTTCATTTTCTGTGTTCTCCTTCCAGTTTCATACTTAAATGCTCCTGGGATGACCTGACCTAATTGGAACCCTCAAGAAGTTTTCAGTAAACTCTTTCCTCTTTTATTTCTGACTATTTTATGAGGCAGTGTTACTCATAGTTTTCCATTTTTATAAGTTTTAACAAGAGTTCATATTTTAAATTGGAATTGCTTTTTGTGCTCTTATCTTTATGCCTGGCAAGGAGATCTAGTGTTTGCTGGCTATGGTTATTTACAGGCTTTTAAAAATCTCCTCATTTTGAACACTGGCTAAACAAGTGATAGTCTGTGTTGGTGTCTGTTCTTTAATCCATTCCCCACTGTTCAGCATCAATAGCTTGTTTTAAAAGGTCAGGTTTGGACTGTTTTAATTGCATATTATGGATTCTAATTTATAATTCTCTTCTAATTTGGCATTCATTTAAATTTTTCCTAAACAAGGATTTGACCTTCCAGTGCACAAATAAATGATTCAGAAATTACTCCCTTCTTAATGACTAGTCACTTCCTGTTTCTTAAGATGTAGTCAATTTCTTTCTATCTTTCCTTCCTTTCTTCCTTCCTTCCTTCCTTCCTTCCTTCCTTCCTTCCTTCCTTCCTTCCTTCCTTCCTTCCTTCCTTCTTTCCTTCCTTCCTTCTTTCTTTCTTTCTTTCTTTCTTTCTGCTTTTTGGAGGGGGAAGGCAGGGCAATTGGGGTTGTGTCTTGCACAAGGTCACACAGCTAGTAAATGTTAAGTGTCTCAGGTCGAATTTGAACTGACTCTAGCACCGGTTGTCTATTCACTGCACCACCTAGCTGCCCTGGCCAATTTCATTTTTGAAGATAATGTTATTGATGTCCATGTCCAGCACCTCTATAAATGTAAGGCTACTGCATAGTCTCAAAGTCCTGGTCTCTCATTTCCTGAAGACAAGACATATTTTCAAACATACTTTTGCCATCTTTCCTTATGTGTATGTTTACAATGAAGTCTCTGAGAATTAAAGTCTATGTTGATTTAATTGGGAGGATCTAATGGTTTTTTTGTAGCAATTCTCTTATCTTTTCAACTGTTGACCTAGGCAATAGATATTGGGGCATAAGTTGAGATCATTATGATGGTAAAGCTTTTGATAATGTTCAGTGTGATCATGGAAATATGAGACCACTAAACATCTCTTGAAATTATTTTTCTTTTTGGTTTTTGATGAATGATACAGCCAACTTCACCAATCCGTTTATTTGTTCCTTCAATTTGGCTAAAACTTCCTTTTGTCTTCTAGTTGCATTATCATGAGGTTAAGACTGATCTATGCTGGTTCTTCCAGTAGTATGTCAGCTTATTGGTTCCATGTTATATTTAGAGTGCCAACAGTTAAGTTATAATGATACAGCCAACTTCACCAATCCGTTTATTTGTTCCTTCAATTTGGCTAAAACTTCCTTTTGTCTTCTAGTTTCATTATCATGAGGTTAAGACTGATCTATGCTGGTTCTTCCAGTAGTATGTCAGCTTATTGGTTCCATGTTATATTTAGAGTGCCAACAGTTAAGTTATAGATGGTCTAAACACTATGTGGTTCTTAGTACCCTTTGTCTCCTTTTCTGCCTCACTCCTAGCAGAAATGGAAGGGAACCACACAGGATCAAAGGCCATCTTCCATTTTTCTTCATTTCATGCCTTCATTTATTTAACAAGTAGTTATTAAATATCTACTGAGTACTAGGCATTGTGGGGTACTTGGGATATGGAGATGAAAACAAAGCCCCTCTTTTCAAGGAGCCTACATTCTATTGGGGGAAAATGATATATTTACATACATATAGTTTTTACACAAAGCAATTTTGGGGGGGGGGAGGGCACTGGTAACAGGGAACCAGGGAAGGCCTCATGTTGGAGGTGGCATTTGAGCTCAGGTTTGAAGGAAGCTAAGCATTCTAAGGGAGGCAGCTAGGTGGTACAGGGGATAGAGTACTGCGCCTGGAGTTGGGAAGAACTGAGTTCAAATTTGGCCTCATACAATGACTAGCTGTGTGACCCTGGGCAAATCGCTTAATCCCTATTTGCCTCAGTTTCTCATTTGTAAAAATGGGGACACCCTGGAGAAGGAAATGGGAAACCACTCCAGTATCTTTGTCAAGAAAACCACATGGACAAGTCCAAGGAGTCACAAAGAATTGGATACAACCAAATGGCCGAACTACAACAACAACAGGGGTTCTAGGAGGTGGAAGTGAGGAAAGGCTGCTTTTCAAGGACATTTAGAGCTGGAAGGGACCTTAAAGGCCATCTAGTCCAACCCTCTCATTTTAGATGAGGAACATAAGCCCTAGAGAGTGGAATAACTTGCCCTAGATCACACAGGGAGTAAATGGATTTGAACCTAGGCCCTCTGACTCCACAACCCATCTTACTTACCACTGCACCATCCCCATTGGACGACAGACTTTGCAAAGCTGCACACAACACTGAAAGATGGGAAATGGAATGTTGGGTTTGAGGGACGGTGAGCAGACCAGATGGACTAGAACAGAGTATATAAAGGGGAACAATTTGTCATGAGCCTGGAATGGAAGGCGAATGAGAAAGGGCTTTAAGTGCTAGATAACTGTTTTATCCTGGAAACAGTAGTGAGACTTACTAAGTCTTATTAAGCAGAGAAGTGACATGGTCAGACCTTCGCTTTAGGAATATCAATTTGGCACCTGTGGAGGATGGACTGGAGAGAGGAGAGACCCAAGACAAGGAGACCAATTAGGACATTATTGCAATAATCTAGGTGATAAGTGATGAGGGTCTGAATCAGAGTGGTGGCTGTGTAAGTGGAGAGAAGGGGACAGATATGAAACATGATGGTGGCAGAATGCATAAGATGTGGCAACTGATTAGTCTGAGGGAAAGTGAAAAGGCAAGATGCCTCCTTGGTTGCAAAACTACCATGGCCTTAAGAATTTGTCACTTAGGGGCATTCTTACTTAACTTAACTATTTCTGTACTTAACTATTCTGGCAATCAAAGTAAATTAATCAATCCATCAACAAGCCTACTTTATCAAATGCCTGCCTTGCCCCAGGCATTATGCTAAGTATTGGGGATACAAATATAAAAACTAAGTTCCTACCATCAAAGTACTGGTAGAGTGGGGAAAACAGTATATGTAGACTACATAAATATGAAATATATACTCAGAAAACATAGGATTATTTCAGTGGATCAGGGAGAGAAACTAATAGCTGGGGAATCAGAAAAGGCCTTGTGTAGGAAGGATGAGTGGATCCTTGAAGGAAGTCTATAAGACAGAGATGAGGAAGATGTGTTTTTCAGGCATGAGGAACAGACAATGGCAATTGGTGAGGGATGAGGGAGAGTGAAAGAGTGAAGATGCCTCTCAGACTGTGAACATGGATATGGAGATGCCTTCCATATAAAAAGAGAAGTTAGGAAGAAGAGGTTCAGGGACCACATTTGAAGTCTTTCTAGTATAGCAGAATTCGCCATATCTTGTACTTTGCTGGCATAATCTTCTTTGTCAATTATTATATAAGATTCTATCTAGTCTAGACCTAAGGTCTCACTCATCTGATGGAGTCTAGATACACAAAGGACAAAAAAGGAGAGAGATTTAGATAAATGTGTGTGTGTGTGTGCTCATGTGTATCTATTTTGGAGGCAAGTGGAAAAATCAAAGAAAGGGCGTTGCTCAGAGCGGATGGCATGATGGCAGAACTACTCAATTTTTCTCTGCCAAAGAAAATTATCTTTACCCTGGAAAGACAGAAAAACAGTGATTAGCAGGGAATTGAAATTCAGGGTTAGAGCACATAGGTGTCCTCATTCAGTTCAAGTCACCAGGCCCAGACAAACTATACTCAGTTGCTCTGGCACCCATGGAAGTGTTGGATGTGACTGTGTAGACATTATTCCAATGCTGAGCACAGTGCCTGGCCCATAGTAGGTGCTTAATAAATGTTTATTGATTGATTGGTAATCAGAGGAATGTAACTGGTTGGTGTCATGGCAGGGGAAGCTTTTGTGTCAGAGAAGCTAGTTATCAACAGGAGCCTTAGTCCAAACATGGCCATTTTACCAGAAATTTGGGACAAGGCATACGCTTACCTAATGGAGTCCATGAAGAACATAAAGCTGAGGTGAAAAGTAACATGCCTAACCATCAGTCCCACAGACCACTTAACTTTCTGATGAGGATTAAGTCTCACACCACTCCCCTCAGGGGACTTTAACAGTAGTTATGAGGTGTTACTGACTCCTGTTTTAAATTTTTTTTTTCCAAATGTAACACTCTGAGAATGTTCTGTGTTTAGCATTCTTTCTGTGTATAAATTCTTGGGCCATACCCAAGTCATATTGTACATACAGTGAGTCCCTTTTCAACTCCCCTTTTGAGGAAATCCTACATATGAACTAGACATGAACTTGAAGCTTAAACATTTTTTCCCTGCATTGTAGGGGACTTAATGGATCTAAGAGTGTGAGAAAAGAGTTCATCTTCCCTCTCATTAGAGGGTAGGCTCCCATATTATTGAATGAAGGAATCTGCATGCCTGGGTCTAGAACAGATAGCCTCTTTAGGGATAGGAAATGGGATCATGCCCCAGCTCCGTGGGCCCAGAAGCAGGTCCTTATGGTTAATCTAAAAGGGATTTATGACTCGAAAAGCAAGAGGTGATGACTAAACCAAGAAAAGGTCCAACCAGTCTTACTCACCTCCTGACAAGGAAGTGATGAACTCAAGATGCAGAAAGAAACATTCATTTTTGGATGTGGTCAATGTGGGAATTTAATTTATAAGACTGTGCATATTTGTTACAAGGGTTTTGTTTTCATTTTTTCTCTGAGCAAGAGGTATGGTGATATGGGAAGGAGAGAAAATAAATATTTTTTAATTGGAAAAAAGTTTTAAAAATCAAGAACAGGTCATGACAAACTGACTTCATTTCCTTTTGGGTTAGGCAAGGTTGCTATAATAAATGGTTGTTGAATGACATATACATAGAATTTTTTTAGCAAAGCATTTGGCAAAGTCTTGTGGTTTACTTTGTGTGAAAAATATCTCAGCATTTGAGTGGACTGCAAATTCATTATGAATCAACAGCGTGACATAGCAGCTAGAAGCTGACCAATCACAGCCTGCGTGATGTCCAGAATTGGGAAGGTTGTGGTCATGCTGTGATCTATTCTGGTCAGAGCATATCTGGAGTTAGTTTGATTTGTTCTGGGAGCTACATTTTAGAAGAGACATTGACAAGCCTCCACATGTCCAGAAGAATTTCACCAGCATAGTGAGGGAATTAAGAGTCTGTAGAATAGAAACATTCATTGAAAGAATTGAGAATGACTAGCCTAAAGAAGAGAAGGCTTGGCAGATGTAGGGATGTGATTGTAGGCTTTAAGCATTTGAAAGGCTGAGATGTGAAATGTGGATTATTAAAATTTGTTGTGTTTAGCCCCAGAGGACAGAACAAGGAACAATAGATGTAAGTTCCAGAAGGGTAGATTTAGGCATGATATAAGGGAGAAAAAATTCTTAATAATCAGAACTCTCCAAGAGTGGAATGAATTTCCTTGGGAGAGAATTGCTTTCCTTTTGTGAGGGGTTTTTAAGGAGAGGCTGGATGATTACTTTCCATGCTTCAAGAATAGGTGGAGGGGCAGCTAAGTGGTGCAGTGAATAGAGCACTGGCCCTGGAGTCAGGAGGACCTGAGTTCAAATCAGGCCTCAGACACTTAACATTTACTAGCTGTATGACCTTGGGCAAGTCACTTAACTCCAATTGCTCTCCCTTCCCCCCTCCAAAAAGCAAAAAACAAGAAAGAATTAGATTGAGCTAGATAGCTATGATGTGCCTTCCAACTCTGTGATTCTCAGTGATAAAGGTTATAAAATTATCTACTTCAACTTCTACTTGAAATATGAATCTTTCCCTACAACATTCCTGACTTCTCTGGGGTCTTTGGAAATGCCACTAGTTCTTGTAATTGAGTCCTTGCCCAATGATGGAAGGGAATTGACTAGATCAGAGATGTCAGGCAATTGGGAATTGTTTAACCAAAGAAAGAAAAACACAATACAACATAGAAAATATTAATTCGTGGTTTTCAAAACCAATCTACAGTCCTGAGGGATCTGTTTCTATATGAGTTCGACACCATTGTACTAAATAGTTTTTAAGGGACCTTTTCATTCCTATGATATTTTTTTTAAATTTCAGAAAGAAGGGACTTTATTCCGAGCTCCTGTTGAAAGACTTTCAACATTAACATAAGTGCTGAAACAATATATTCATATAAAAAGATATAAGAATATTGAACAGTGTTCTGGACCAGATAGATCAAGACTAACCTGGAAAAAGGAAGTAGTGCCACATAATAGCAATGATATTAATAATGATCATTTACATTTACATAGTGCTTTATAGTAAGAAAGTCCTTCTATACATGCTATCTTATTTCATCTACACAACAACTTCAAGTTAGTGTAAATGTTTTTAAACCCATTTTTCCTATAAGAAATTTGAGGCTTAGAGAGGGTAAAATACCTGTCCAAGGTTACACAGCTAAGTAAATATTGGAACCAGGACTCAAACCCAGGTCTTCCAATTCCATGTCCACTGCTCTTGTACTAAGAATGTGAAAAATAAGAGTGGTCAAAGATATTTAGCTTACCTCACATTTTTACTTGAGGTCAGGACTACTATAATAGAAAAAACACGTGAGTATTGATATTAATTAAGCTTCCAACTTTTATAAATTATAAATGAATAACAGTGCAAAATTGTTTTTGAGTGGACCACAAGTGTTCTTTAACTCCACTGCAAAATTGTGTGTGTGTGATGCTAATGATAGCATTATATGATAGCATTACATGATAACATTTTATAGTATTTTTGAGAGTCAAGAAGAAAAAAGATTGGAACTTATTTTATGTATATTAAGTATAATCAGAATGGAGAGCTTTCTCATTTTAGAGATATCTTTTCTTAAAATTCATGCTAGAGGATTAAATATCTATATTTATTTGTAATTTTCAGAGATTATTTAGTAATCATAAAAGGGTCTCTGAATTGGATTTGATTTAGGAATTTATATTTGAAATGACATTGAGCTGTCTGTGAGCAGCCAGATGGAGATCAGGGACTGGAGCTCTGTGAGACTTCAGGACTGCCACCAAAACATCAAATATGAATGCTCCCCAAGGGATGCTATGTGATTCGATCCTGGAAAACTACAGTCTTACAAAAGTCAAAACTGTGGGACTCCCAAATGGCAATGGGAAGACACATGATAGGGGTAAGCTACAGCAAATTAGCAATGATGATGTATAGGCAAGAAGTAGTATAAAAGACATAGTAGAATTCATGTGTGACCAGAAAAAGAGGTCATGTAATAAGAGTGAGAATTCACCTTTGGACAGACTAAATATTGCACTGATATCTACAAAAATTTCAAGAATCTAGAAGAAGACTCAAATATATTGGGTAGATCCACTCAGGAGATTTATAGAAGGTCATAGACAAGAACCATGCCAGAGAAAACATGGATGGAGTGTAATCTTCAGTGGTGATGAGAGTACCTGAAAAGGAGATTCCTAGTATTTTCTTGCTATGGTACAATATTTATAGTTAGATCTATAGAAAATAATAATTCCTCAAAACACTGGTCCAACACTTTTTGTTTGTTCTTGACTTCCCCACAATATTTATACAAGGTGTCCCAAAGGTCTTAGTGCAGTTTTATGCTTTAAAACCTATTAAAGCATAAAACTACATGTCTGATTCACAGATAGCAAATCAAAAAGTTAAAAAAACTTTTTAAACAGAGGTAGAAAGGGAGAGGTATAATTAATTTTCAGAATTAAGACATTTCAATCTGCAACCAAATAGAATGATTTTATTCTTTGGCAAAGGGTGGGGTGAGATAATGTTAGAGATATTTCAAAGTAAGAAATGACCAATCTTGACTCAGTTAATGGGATCATAGATTTAGAGCTGTAAGGGATGATGGAAGACATCAAATCCAGACCCTCATTGTATAAATTCAGAAACAGAGGCACAGAAAGATGAAATGACTTGTCCAGGCTGTATATAACTAGCAAATTAGAAAAGCAACAAATGAAAAGTCCCCCCCCCCCCGCAATTTGTAAAACAGAGATGTTTAAAAACAAAAACCCATTAAACCCACAAATAATACTAGTAGAATTTTTTTGAAAAAAAGATATGTCATTACCTATTCATATTTGAAAAAAGAGAACAGAAGACCAGTTTATTAGTATCAAAAATAAAAAGGCAGAATTAAAAACAAATGAAAATGAAATGAAGGAAATTATTATGAACTCTTTTACCCAGTTAAATGCCAACAAAATTAATTACTGTCAAAGAAAAAACTCAAGGGTCAGATGACTTTACAAATGAATCCTACCAAATATTAAAAGAATAATTAATTCAAATATTATATAAACTATTTGCAAAAATTGAAAAAGAAATGATGCCATCAATTTCCTTCTATTAGACAAATTTAGTAGTAATACCTAAATCGGGACAGACAAGTCAAAGAAAGAAAATTATAGACCTACACTGCTAATGAATACCTGTGCAAAAATACTGAATAAAATATTAACAACAGCAACATATCAAAAAGTTCATACATTATGACTAGGTTGGATTTATACCAGGAATGCAGGGTGTGTTCACTATGCCAAAAACTATAAACCTAATAGACTATATTATTAAAAAATTAAAATGGCAAAATTATACCAACATATGCAGAAAAATCTTTAAACAAAAAATGTGGAACTGATTTCTTTTTAAAACATTAAAAACAATAGAAATAAATCGATCTTTCCATAATATGACAAATAGTATCTCTCTAAAACCAAAAGATGCCATTATAGACTATGGAGAAATTTTAAGACTCCTTTCTGATAGCACATGGGTTAAAGCAAGAATATTTATTATCACCACTATTTTTCCTATATTACTACAAAGGCTAGGAGAAAAAGGACAAGAATGAATAATAAGATAAGACATTAATAGGAACTTGAAGGAACAAGCTTAGACCAAGATGAAACAAAATTTTTACTTTTAAAATATGATATAATTATCTTGTCTAGAAATCCTTAGAGATTCAACTCAAAAATTTATTGAAAAAAGTAAATCCATACAAATTGTCATCTTTTCTTTAAGTTATCAACTAAACCCAATAGGATAAGATCGAAAGATAAATTCTATTTAGCCACAAACTACATGAAATATTAGGGAGTCCACTTACCAAGACATACATGAATAAAATTAACTACAATTACAAAATCCTCTTTACAGAAATAATGACACACCTGAATAATTGGGAATATATTAATTGTTTGTGGTTAGGTCATGCCAATATAACAAAAATGACAATACTGTCTAAATTAATTTACTTATTTAGTTCAAGAACTAGAAAACATAAAATTAATGTGGAGGAACAAAAATTCAAGAACATCAAGAGGAATAATGAAAAGAAATGGAAAGGATAGGGGTCTAGTCGTATCATACTATACCACAAAAGAGTAATCATCAACACTAGTTCTTGTTGGTTAAAAAAAAAAAAACTTGATCAGTAGAACAGATTAGGAACACCATATCCATAAATGAGCAAATATGGTAGCATTATGGCTAATAATTAGCCAATCAAAATTAATTTATTAAGTGCTTAGTATATACCAGACAATGCACTAAGTGCTGATAAACAAAGCAAGACAAAAATACACTCAAAGGAGTGTACATTCCAGTAGGGGAGAAAATGTAAATAATTAATTATATACAAGATACATGCAGAGCAGATGGAAGATGATGTGAGAGGGTAAGATGTAGGAACTGGGGTGGAGGAAAGAATACAAAAGGCCTTCTATATCAGGTAGAGTTTGAGTTGATAAACTAAAAGATCCCAAATATTGGGGTAAGAGTTCACTATTATAGAAAAGCTTCTGAGAAAACTAAAAAGTAGTTAGGTAAAAATTAGGTATAGACCAGTAGTATACCATATACCATCATAAGCTACAAATGCATACATGACATAGATATAAAAGATCATATCATAAACATAGGAGAGGAACAGGAAAGATTTACCTTTATCAACTACGAAGAAGGGAAGAGTTCCTGATCAAATAAGGGATAGAGAAAATCACAGGAGAAAAAACTGTTAATTCCGATTACATAAAATTGAAAGGGTTTTGCCGAAACAAAATCAATGCAGCTAAATTAGCAGGGAAACAATTACCTAGGAGGGAAAAACTCTTTGCAGTAAGTTTCTCTGATAAAGTTACTATCAAAGCTATATAGGAAAATGATTAATATACCTGTAATTGTAAAGTCAATAACTTGACTTTAGTAATTTTGATCTCAGGTTTGTTAATATTTATTTTGGTTACATAAAAATGGAGAAGTTTTTGTCACTAATGGTGTGGTGGTAGAGCTATGGATTTATGTAGCAGTTCTGGACAGCAATTTGGAACTCTACTCAAAAAGTCAATAACCTGTACATATTTTCTTCTAGCAATGCATCTATTAGGCTTTTAACTTTAAGAGACAAAAGAAGTTAAAGAAATTCTTATCTACAAGATATTAATGGCAGTAATTGTTTTGTCAAATACTTGGAAACTAAGTGGGAAATAGCTGAACAAAATATAGTATGTAAATACAATGGAATATGATTGAGTGGTAAAAACTGATAGAAACGTAGGGATAGAAACCTTGCCCCAAATAATGTAAACACAGAAGATCCAGTCTTCAAAGTATTTGAATTAAACAATCAAAGGTATAAAGCAGGAACAAGTCCTTAATCAGTATGAAAGGAGTTGAAGAATGTTGGTCATTGGAGTCATTGGATATAAGCAGGTGACACCACATAGGAAATATTTTATGAAAAAAAAATCAATCACACCCTGTAAAGAGAACAGGAAATAGGTCAGTTTGGTGAGAAAGAGATTATGTGAAGGGGATTGAAGTAAAATAAGACTAGAAAGATAGATAGATGCCAAATTGTGAAGTTTCTATTTTCTCCTGGGGATAATAGAGAAGTACTGAAAATTTTTGAGCAGGGAATGGACTTATTCTAGTTTGAGCTATAGGAAGATTATTTTAGCATCTGTGTGGAGGATGAATCAGAGAGAAGTGGGGGCAATGTGAGAGGTAGAGGAGATCAATGCAATAATTGATAGGGAGAAAGAGTTGACAAGAGTTGGGATTGGATATGTTTGATGAGTGAGAGGGAAGATTTGCAGATGACTCTGAGGTTAGGACCTGGAGTGCCTGGAAAGATGATGGTACCTCAAGTTTAGAGGAGAGGTAGTTTTAGCAGAGAAGATGCTGAGACCCATAATGGACACATTATGAGTCTGAGATGCTACAGGGAATCTGGATGGAAATGTCTAGCAGGCAGTTTATGATGCTGGATTGGAGATACAATGTAGTTGCCCCTTATATTCATGGAGAGTTAGTTTCTAAAGCAAGACCATAAGGTGAGAATTAAAAGAAGACAGTCTATTGAAAAGCAGATAAATCTTGCTATGGAAACAATTGAATATAAAGTTTACTTTTCACACAACCCAGCTAAACTACTGACCAAGAGCCAGGTAGGAACCAGAGCTTTTAATCAAATAGAAGATTTAGACCCATCAGATTAGAAGAAAAAAAATTTTTAAACAGACTTTCATATATGTGTGATTATACAGGCTGTCCCAAAAGTCTCAGTTCAGTTTTAAGCTTTAATAATTTCAGAAGTATAAATGTTACAGATTTACAAAAGTCAGTTTAATGCCCAATTATCTAAATTTTGCTTACTTATTAGTTTTTAAATTTTTTAATAATAAAATTTTAATTTTAATAAAATTTTCTGGACGATGCTTTTTCAGAGCAGTGGATCTAAAGAGAAGAACATTCTTGGTCATCTTGGTCACTTGATCTATCTCCACTTGACTTTTTCTTGTGCGTTCATGTCAAAATTGTCCCATATACATAAAACTTTGTTCTTTGGATGATCTTTAGGCTAGGATTATAAATGCCATCCTAGTCCTTAAGCAGCATCTGATGAAAGTTTTACAAAGTTCAAAAATTGACTAGAGAAATCCATAGCATAAGATAAAAAAATTTTAAATAATTAAACTTTCAGTTAAAAAAATAAGTCTGTAGCACTTATATTTCTGAAGCACATAATTAATATGAGAGCTTAGTGTTGGCTTTTGAGACAATCTCTGTTAGTGGTTGATTACAGTACAGCATAACAGATTTTTTTTTCTTCCTGATGAAGCAAGAGAGGACACAAGGAAATCACAGGGAACCTAGCAGGGGCCTTTTTTTTTTGAGGGGGGAAGGCAAGGCAATTGGGGTTAAGTGACTTATCCAAGGTCACACAGCTAGTAAGTACATGAAGTGTCTGAAACTGGATTTGAACTCAGGTCCCCCTGACTCCAGGGCTGGTGCTCTATTCACTGCACCACCTAACCTCCCCTGGGCTGTCACTTTCATTAGTTATAATAGCCTAAGAAGAAAGGATAGACTTATCTTTGGTTATGTTGAATAGAAGATTCTGGAGTCACTCTCACACAGCTGAGATGGTCACACTTTGAGAAATATGGGAAATTGATACTTACTAAGGAAATTGTGTATTCCTATTTCTCATTCCACTTTAGATCATATGGTCATCCAGTGGAATGACAGGCACTTCTCCTTTTCTCTCTCCATTTCCCTTCCCCCCCTCTAACTCAAGGTATGTGGTTGGATTGGAATCTACATAAGTTAAATGTATATTTGATACAACTTAAGCCTGAAGATCATTTGAATATAGATTATAGTTGAATTTATGGAAGTTGATGAGATCACTAAGAGAGAATGTAAAGAAAATCAGAAGGTCCAGGGTAGAGACTTGGAGGATATCTGAAATAAAAGCTAGAATTTATATAATATTAAAAAATTTATATAATAAGTTTGCAGAGATCTTTATAAACACCATCTTATTTTATCCTCACAACTCTGGAAGATTGATGCTATTATTATCTTCATTTTCCCAGTGAGGCAGACAAGTTAAGTGACTTGCCCAGGGTCAAAAAGGTAGCAAGTGTCAGAGGTTGGATTTGAATTCAGGTCTTTCTGACTGTAGGTACAGCCCTCCACTATCCACTTAACTACTCGTTCAAAAGGTGGGACCTCTATGTTATCCCTGTGGAGACAGAAAAAAGAATGGTCAAACGGGTAGGAAGATTAGCATTGTCATGAAAGCTGAAGAAGAATAAAGTAACCAGGAAGAGGGGTTGATTTATATCAGCAAAATTCAAACTTTTTGGCCTCAGTACCCCTTTTATACTCTTAAAAATTATTGAGGAGTCTCCCCACCAAGAGTTTTTGTTTATGTGGGTTATATCTGTTGATAGTTACTGTATTATAAATGAAAACATCTTAATATTATGAAAAATTGTCTTGACCTTGTGGATCCCTTGAAAGGATCTCAAGACCCCCAAGCACCCCTGGAATGCACTTAGAAGCTGCTTTTGTAGAAGATGGTGCTTGAACTGAGTCTTGAAGGAAGATAGGCATTCTGTGAGGCTGAAATGAGGAGGAAGCACATTCCAGACGTAGGAGAACAACCAGTGCACAGTCACTAGGATGAGAAATGGAGCATCATGTGTGAGGAATAGAGAGAAGCCAGTTTGGTTGGATTGTAGAGTGTGGGAGAGGGAATAATAAAGATTGAGGCTGGAAAGATAGCTGGGGCTAGGAGGAAAAAGACTTAAAAAATTAAATAGAGGAGAATGTATTTTACCCTAGAGCCAGTCAAGTTGAGTAGGGGTGCCGTATGCTTAGAACTTCACTGTAAGAAAATCACTTTGGCAGCAGTGTGTAGGATGAACTGGAATGGGAAGACACTTGACACAGGTAGAACAAAGATGGAGCTGTTGCAATAAACTAGACGGGTTGATGAGGTGCAGAGACTAGGGTCAATGGAGAGAAGGAATTGGATGTGAATGAAACATGTGGAAGAAGCAGAAAGAGCAAGATTTAGCAACTGATTGGCTATTTGGGTTGATGGAAGAAAGATAGTGCTGATATTAATAAATGAAGGACGGTGACATATTGGACAGAAACAGGGAAACTTAGAAGAGGAGTATTTTGGAAAAGGGAGTTTGGAAGGAAAGATAAAACCTGGCTGGCTCTCTTTTCCTTTCCTAGTTCTTCATTAGACGTTTCTTAAGAATCAGTTCCAGAATTTTTCCAGGAATTGAAGTCAAGCTCTATAACCTGGAATGAGCAGACTATTCTCACTTTCTACTATCTCACTTTCCAACTAGGAGATAGAATTTGTAAAGAGATTAAAAAAAAATACAAGGTCCTATGAGACTGATGAGGATGGCAATAGCAGCTCATTCCTAGGCTTGTTGTAAGGATCAAATGAAATAATATACATAAAGTGCTTTGTAAGTCTTGAAGTCCTATACAAATATTATTACTACTATTGTTGCTGCTGCTACAACTACTGCTTCTACTTCTGCTGCTACTACTACTGCTGCTAGTACAACTACTGCTGCTGCTGCTTCTGCTACTACTACTACTGATGCTACTAATGTTGCTGCTGCTAGTACTACTACTGTGTTTCCCCGATAATAAGACACTGTCTTATTATTTTTTTGGACAGAAAAACACCAGAGGGCTTATTTTCAGGGGAGGCCTTATTTTAATAAACATTGACAGCAATTTTAATAAACAGGTAAATGTGAACAAAAAAAATGTACCTTTATTCAATAAGCAAATCACTGGGGAAGAACAGGATGACGTGCTCACTGCTGCAGCTCTGATTGGATGCAGCTCGGAGCGCGGCATGCGTTTCACGGGGGGGGGGACGGTGCATACAGAGGGTACCGTAATGTAGCGTGCAACGCAGGGGATCACCTTCACTACAGTAACAATCTCAATAGGGCTTATTTTGGGGGGAGGGCTTGTTTTAGAGGAATCTTAAACAGTAAGGGGAGGGCTTATTTTCGGGATAGGTCTTATTATCGGGGAAACATGGTAGTACTACTACTATTACTGCTGCTGTTGCTGCTACTACAACGTGCCCTATTGCCTCTGCAAAGCAGAGATGTTGGGATGTGTGATTGCTCATAGGTTTCTAGAGAGCTGGAAGGACTTGACCAAAGTCACAGTTGGTGTCACAGCAAGGATGGGAACCCGGGTCCTGTGGCTGAATACAGACTCAGTGCCCTCTCCATTCTGCAGTGCTGTCTCTGGAGCTGGATTGAATAGGAAACTGATTGCTCAGCCAGAGTGTAGACTTAGGAGAATCAAACAGAGGAACAGAGAGAATAGAGCTGGGATGTCTCTGGACATCCTCCCTTAATATTCTTGACTTTTTTCTTTCCTCCAGGTGAATATTTTTTTTTTTTTAGTTCTGTGAAGTAATTCTTTGGTAGTTAATTGGTATGAGACCAAATAAGTAAATTAATTTAGGTAGTATTGTTATTTTTATTATATTCTCTTGGCCTGTCCATGAGCAATTAATATTTCTCCATTTATTTAGATCTATTTTCATTTGTATGAAGAGTGTTTTGTAATTGTTTTCATATAATTTGTTAGAACTCCCTCTCTACCTATTTTTCAGAAACTTCAAATAGTATTGAAATTAATTGTTCTTCAAATGTTTGGTAGAATTAACTTGTAAATCCATCTGATCCCAAGGTCCCCTAGGGAACTCATGTATTTCTTTTTCTTAAATAGTTATTTAAGTATTCTATTTACTTTTCTGTTAATCTGGGCTATTTATATTTTTGCAATTAGTCATTTAGATTGTAAAGTTTTTTTTGTGGTATGTAGTTGGTCAAAATAGTCCTGATAATTACTTTAATTTAATCTTCATTAGTTATGCACTCATCCTTTTCATTTTTGCTGCTGGTAATTTGATGTTTCAAATCAGCCATGGTATATCTATTTTATTACTTTTTTCATAAAATCAGCTCCTAGTTTTATTTAATAGCTTAATGGTTTTTTTTACTTTAATTTTATTAATCTCTCCTTTGATTTTCAGGATTTTTATTTTGGTATTTAATTGGGGATTCAAATTTGTTGTTTTTCTAGTTTGTTGTTGTTGTTACATGTCCATTTAGTTGATATGTTCTCTCTCTTTTATTGATGTAAGCATTTAGAGACATAATTTTTCCCCTGAGTATTGCTTCGGCTATACCCCACAAATTTTGGTATGTTATCTCATTATTGTCATTATATTTAATTAAAATATTGATTATTTCTATGATTTGTTCTTTGACTCATTATTAGGATTAGATTATTAAATTTTAAATAATATTTTACTCTCTGTTTCCTAGGTCCTTTATTGAATGTAATTTTTTTATTGCATAACAGTCTGAAGGGACACATTTAATATATCTGCTTTTTTGTATTTGTTTGTGAAATTTTTGTGCCTTATAATTCTTGAAATAATCTTTTCTCTATTTTCTAGGCAAGTTATTTTTTTTCCTGAGATATTTGACATTTTATTCTATTTTTTGGTCTTTTGTCTTTCTTTTATTATTTCTTGGTGTCTCATGGAGCATTAGCTTCTGCTTGACCAAGTCTAATTTTAAAGGAGTTATTTTCTTTGATAAGGTTTTGTAACTCTTTTACCATTTGGCCAATTCTGCTTTTTAAGGAGCTATTTTCTTCAATGATTTTTTTGTGCCCCTTTTACCAAGTTAATTATCTTTTCATAATTTTCTTGCAGAAGTCTAATTCCTTTTTCTTTTTTTTTAAACCAATTTTTCCTCTACTATTCTTATTTGATTTTTAAAAATGTTTTTGTGCTCTTAGTAAAAAACAAACTCTTCCTCTAGCTCTTCTAGGAATTTTTATTGAACTTGTGTCCAATCTGCATTTTTCTTTCAAGGCTGGCTTGTAGGTGTTTTCAAGTTGCTTACTACTTTTGAATTTGTGTCTTGAGCTTCCAAGTTGCCAAAGCAGATTTTTATGGTTAGGTTCTTTGTTGTTGTTGTTTATTGTTTTTTTTTTTCAGCATATTTATTTGGACTTTATATTAGGGTTGGGGTCTGTTTACCCTGGAGGAGATGACTAGTCTGAGCTTTAGACTTTTATGTTCCTTATATTGCTTTCACAGCTAGGTGTGGAGGCCTGTAGGCCTGTAAGATTTAGGTTTTTGAAGTGTTATGTAATCTGGAGAGAAGTCTGGCATTGCCTTCCTGGTCTGCACTTTGTTTCTTACCTAGGTAAGGCCCTTGCCCTTTCATGATTGCAACTGCTTCCTTTTGAGCTAGGGCTGTGACCTGAGCCTGGGTAATGGGTGACAGAACCCAAATGGTGCCTGAACCTGCACTTAGTGCCACCATAGGCATCATCTGGAACCTTTTTCTGACCAGGTGTTCAGTCCCCTTACTGTTTTCCAGTACCACCCTACTGTTGTTGCCACCACCTCATGTAGCTGGTACCACTTCTACCACACCAGATGCTCGTAGGCTCCACCACAGTGTCTGGAGACCTTTTTTCTGTCTTCCTAAGCTGCCCTGGGTTGGAAAAAATGATTGACTATCACGTTTTCTTGGATTTTATACACAGAATTTGATTAGATGCATTTTTTAAAAAGTTGTTGTAGAGGGGGTGTGATGAGAGAACTTGGAAAGAATCCTTTTCTCAATCTGCCATCTTGATTTCATTCCCAATATGTGGTTTTCTGTTTCTATTAGAGATAGATAGTACTGGTCTAGAGCACTGTATGAAAAGGTTATACATTCAGCTTTCTTTGGCCCTCACCTTGGAATGTGCGCATCACCAGTTTTATCCAGTCATTTCTCTTCTCTTCTCACCAGGCATGACCTATTTCCTTTTCTGCTGCCTTAGCTCTACTCTTACAAAGGAATTTCTCATCAATTGGGAGGGGATACGGGTAACAGAGAAGGCAGCATGAACTGACACTTATCTCATAATAGACAGCTGATTGCTAATATTAAGTGTGTACTTCCTTTGGGAAGGTAGATGGCACAGTGTCTACAGTGGATAGTGGATTCCTGGAATCAGGAATAATCAAGTTCAAAGATGGCCTCAGATACTTACTAACTGTGTGACCCTGGGCAAGTCACTTAACCCTGTTTGCCTCAGTTTCCTTATCTGTAAAATGATCTGGAGAAGGAAATGGCAAACCACTCCAGTATCTTTGCCAAGAAAACCCCAGAAAAGTGGCCAGAAAGAGTTGGACATGACTGAAAATCATCCAAGTAACAACAAAAACTCCTTTAGCCTAGGGGAAAATCAAAGGACTAGATCCATTCTTTATCATGTTTGGGGAAGTTTATAAAATATAATAATATGCTTCTCTCTACTATAGCTGAGGTAGAATCATGATGATTTAAACGGACTTTTTCCCTTTTTTCCCCTTTGCCCCTTTCCATTATGACTTTGCACATTTCTATCACTGATCCTGTTTCTTTTGAGATTCCTATTTACAAATAAAAAAACACAGAGTTCTAAAACTGAGATTCCATGTTCCCTTGTTAACCCACTCCAATATTAAATTGCCCTTAAATCTAATTAAAATACACACACTTTTAAATTTCTACTTAATTTAAAATTTGTTTTTTAATCTGAACTTAATACCAAACAAAATGAACATTTCCATATAAAAGGTAAAGTAGAAAAAGAGGATTAATTGTATATAAAACTGAAATTCTCATATGCAGTTTGCTTTTCCTTTTATAACTATACTAAATTCAACATGTAATTTTCAAAGCCGTCCTGTTTGTTGTCATTTTTTCTGTTCTCTTCTATTTTAAATAAAATGCTTCAGTGGTCCTTTTTCTTCTTTTTTTTTGGTAAGTGCTTACTTTGTACAAAGCACAGAGATGATGCCTCCTTTTGTGCAGATTACAGTCACTAAAGGAGGGATTTCTGTGTGATGATAGGAAAATTACTTAAACTTCATAAGTCTCCTCATCTACAAAATTGGTGTGATAGTAAATTTCCCCACCTACTTAAGAAGTATTATAAAGAAAGCACTCTGTACCTTAAAGGGCTAGAAAAATGTGTTTTATTCAGCAGTGACTTTGTGCAAGCCACAGTGCTTGGTCCTAGGGGTCAGGAGGCAAAGATAACAAGTTGCAGTTCCTGTTTTTGTTGGCTTATTTACTTTTTTTTTTTTTTGCTTTGACTCCCAATTCATTTCAGATTCAATAGTTGTATCAGATTCAAAAGTTGACTTTTAAGAGTGAATGGATGGGGGTGGCTAGGTGGCACAGTGAATAGAGCACTGGCCCTGGAGTCAGGAGGACCTGAGTTCAAATTTGACCTCAGACATTTGACACACTAGCTGTGTGACTTTGGGCAAGTCACTTAACCCCAACTGCCCTCCAAAAAAAAAAAAAAGAGTGAATGGATGCCTGTAATGGATTTTTATCTCCAACCAGGTGTGCCTATCCATTGCAGAAATTTGTAGTCTCTGGGTTTACAGCAAGAGGAACAAGAGAATTTCATGATAGTCCTGAAGAGAGGTTGCTAGTCTAAACTTGGTACTCTCTGCTTCTGGTCTGTGGTGATTGCTTCCATTTGCATGGGAGATAGCTTGAACCTCACCTCCTCCACTGGGGAGGCATGCCAAACCTTTGCACTGGAGGGAGACACCTCCCAAATCAGGGCAGCACAATTACTGGAACACTGGCTCTGCATGGGTGCAAAGCTCACCCAACCACATAGACACCCTAAGGCAAACCAGAGCAACCAGCCTCTGGGTCAGCTGTGGAACAGGTGAGGCCCAGGAGTTTTACAGGGAGAGGCAGTGTCTCAGGATGATTGCTTTCCCATCTCTGACGTCAGAGGTCAAATTATGCTGGGGAGTGGTCAGGAAATGGCACCTGATTAGCAATCATGGAGCATTGAAGGAAGATTTCAGAAAAGTAATGCAGTATGGCTTTAGCAGAGATAGCCTGGTGCAAGCAAATCTTGCAACCTTCTATCCCCAAAGATTTTTTCAAAGCACTTCAACTGTCAGCTCTCTTTACAAGTGGCTGGAAGGGGCCTCCAAACACATCTAGTTCAATCACCTCATTTTTACAGATGAGGGCCTATGGCAGTTAAATGACTTATTCTAGTAGTGTCACAGGTGCAATTGAACCTAGCTCTTCTGACTTCAGTCACTTAAGAATCAGGTAATCTACCTCTATAATAGCTCAAAACTAAAATAAATATCTTTATATTATTATACCATAGGATGTTAGTTTGGAATGCAACCTTAGAGATCATCTCAGGTATTGTGAAGTGATTAGTGATGAGACTATTGGATTTGCAATCATATTTGCTGCTGGCTTTTAGTTGCAACTCTGCTACTTAACTGCTTGTGTGACCTTGGGCGATTTTCTTTCCCCTTCTGGGCCTCATTTCCTCATTTGTAAAATGAAGGTGTTGTATTAGATAACTCCCAAATTCCTCCCAGTACTGAATCTGTTATACTAATCCAACTTCCCTTTTCAGAGATTAGGAAATAGTGTCAGACAGGTAGAGTCACTTGCTGTCAGTGAGTATATTGTCTGGAGAAACCAATCCATTATAATCTCTTAAATATTGTGGTTTTATTTTAAAGATAAAGAACTAGACTATTTTATGCTAGTTAACTCAGGATAGGGGGGATGAACTGGTGGGGGAGGGCTTCTTATACAATTTGACAAATCTTTACCTTATTGCTGGTAGTTGGAGCATATACAAAAAATAAAGGAGAAAGTAATAACATGGAAATTCTTTGAAAAGCAAAAATTGCTATGTAAATATATTATGTACACACAGACACATATATGTATATTATATCTCAACCAGTCAGTAAAACTTATTAGATACTTACTATATGTAGGCACCTTTACATAGCTAAGTGTGAAGTATACAGAGCACTAAGCTTGGAATTAAGAAGACTCATTTTCACGAGTTCAAATTTGGCCTTGGACACTTACTAGCTGAATGACCCTGGGCAAGTCACTGAATCTGGTTTACCTCAGTTCCTCCTCGATAAAATGATCTGGAGAAGGAAATAGCAAACTACTCCAGTATCTTTGCCATGAAAAATCCCAAATGGTATAAGGAAGAGTCACACATTACTGAATGTACACAAATGTGTCCAGCATTTAGGAATCCAAGTTATTATTGAATATTGGATTATTGTGTTGAATATATATTCAACACAAATTAGCCTGATTTCCTAATTTAAAATTTTCTCCTCAGTTAAGACAGTATGTTTGAACCCATGACTGAGGGAGTTGAACATGATATCTGAGAGAAAGTAGAAATTATTTTAGAATGTTTTTTAATCTGAACTATCAGTGCATAGAGGGTTGGTCTTGGAAGTCATAAAGCTATGTTCAGCTCCTTTCTCTGATAGGTACTCGGGGTGAGTGACTCTGTGGCAATCATTGTCTCAGGTAATTTTTTAATATATGAATTGCAGAGCAGTTGCAGATTTGTGTTGGTAGAGGAAGTGTCCTTACTAGTAATCCCATACACCAATGATGGGTCAGAAACAAAACTAAAAAATTATACTTTGCTAACACAAGGGTAGCTAGGTTGTTGTACACAGAAATAGTAGAAGGTTGCTAGGGAGTGCAATTTCAAGATCCCTGGGAGGTCTTCTTCCCAGTTACCCCATTCCCTGATAGCTTATAGGCATCCTACAACTTTCTTCAGGAGACCTACTTGGCTGTGCACAGGTAAAGGTCATTGAATCAGCTGTATGAAAACACAAGCACTTTCTCTTTTTTGTTAATTATTTATTTTTTATCCTGCCTACCTTTCCCCACAACTAAATAAAAATTAAAAAATGGAAAAAAAGCCCTTGTAACAAATATGCATAGCCAAGCAAAACAAATTTCCCATTGTCCATATCCTAAAATGTCTGTCACTTACTTTCTCTTGGATCTGTCCCATCTGTGTCAGGGGTGAGTAGCACAGTTCTTCAGTCCTCTGGAATCATAGTTGGTCATTGAACTGGCCAAAGTTCTTGAGTCTGTCAAAGTTTGTTTTTATAACGTTGTTCTAGTATAAATTGTTCCACTAGTGCTGCTTACTTTACTCTCTATTAGTTCATACCACTCTTCTCAGGTTTCTCTGAAAACATCTGTTTCATCACGTCTTAGGGCAAGCAGTATTCCATTTCCAAATTGATGGGACATTCCCTTAGTTTCCAATTTTTTGTAGCCATGAAAAATATAACTATAGTTATTTTTGTGCATTTTTTTTTTTTTTAGCAATCGGGGTTAAGTAACTTGCTCAAGGTTACACGGCCAGGTGTTTCTGGATGGGCGCTAAGTGTCTGAGCCTGGGATTCGATCTCCAGGTCTTCTCAACACTGGAGCCAGTGCTCTTACTTGCTGTGCTACCTGGCCGCCCCATTTTTGTGCATTTTCTTTGGTCCTTTTCTTTTGATCTCTTCTGGGTATAGTCCTGGTCCTGATATTAGCTATACCAGGTCAAGAAGTATGTACAGTTTGGTGACATAATTCCAGATTGCTTTCCAGAATGGCTAAACCAATTTACAATCCAACAATGTAGAACATGCTTGTTTTCCTACAGTTCCTCCAGCATTTGTCACTCTTTTTTTTATAAAAATGATTTTTGCTGATCTGATGGTGTGAGGTGGAACCTTGGAATTGTTTTAATTTGCATTTCTCTAATCATTAGTGATGGAGGATGTTTTCATATGCCTGTTTCTTCCCTTGAGAACTTAAGCAGCCCTTTCTTTCCTTCCTTCCTTTGCTTTTTTCTTCCTTCATTTCTTCATTAATTCATTCCTCCTTCCCTCCCTCCCTCTCTGCTCTTTTTTTTGCTTTTTTGGAGGGCAATTGGAGTTAAGTGACTTGCCCCCGTTAACTTGCCGTTAAGTCACATGGCTAGTAATTGTGTTAAGTGTTTGGGGCCGGATTTGAACTCTGGTGCCCCAGACTCTAGGGCCAGTGCTCTATTCACTGCACCACCTACCTGCCCCCCCCCCTTCCTTCCTTCCTCCCTCCCTCTCTTTTTCTCTCTCTCTCTTTCTTTCTTTCTTTCTTTCTTTCTTTCTTTCTTTCTTTCTTTCTTTCTTTCTTTCTTCCTTCCTTCCTTCCTTCCT